>NW_011898820.1:2211-4331 GCF_000151845.1 Pteropus vampyrus | reverse complement strand
AGACGCTAGAGCTCTGGTTTACTGTGACCTGTTAAGACGGCCACCAAGCGTGAGATGTCCATGTCTTGGGGGACCCTGAAAGTAGGCTCTGGAGCATCAGATAGACCAAAACGCTCGGTCACAACCAACGATGCAGGGTCAGACACCCGCGCAAAGGGTGACGCTCGGGTTAGTCAGCTTGTTGTTTGTTAGCAACACGGGCAGAAGACTGGGTGGGAATTTTGGCTAAAACTAGCTTTTGGCTTCCCTTCGGATTCCAATTATGCAAGGCCCCCATCCCTCATTAGCTCAGATAAATTAAACATCGGCTCCGAGTTCAACTTGGTGACTGAGGGAAAACAAAGAAGAAATCTTTGAGGCAAAATGTGTGCTCCATTTGGAGTCCGTACGTGCTTCACAGACGCAGGCGGGCAGAACGCGGCCACAGTGACGAACATGGGGCATTTCTCGGGCGCGCACGCTCGGTGGATGACACACAGTCAGAGGCCTGCGGAAACAGGAAAAGCAGAGGAAGAAGGAGCTGACGTCTGCACGACTGTCACCTGCAGCCACCATCCATGGAGGGCTTTTGGCCGCCAGCTTATCCCAGGTAACTGTGGTGCTCGTGGAACCCACTGGTAGGCTCAGACTTCCTCACCACTGGCCAGGCCCGTCACACACGAGCTGGACGCACGGGCCTCCACAGCATGTCAGGGCCACAGGGCTCCGTGTCCGGGTCACCCCCCTTCTGGCTGGACCATCAGCGCCCTCTCACTGTTAAACTCCTAGTCCTGATTCAAGACCCACAGAAATGTCACCACCTTTGTGACAATTTGCCCACCCTCTTCCCCAGGGGACCACAGCACTTTGCTCACACTCCATGACTTACCTTCAGGCATGTCTGCCTCTCTCAACACAGCAGGCCCCCAGCGGTGGTGACCTTAACCGTGACGGGGGCCTGGGCATCTGGCACAGGGCCAGGCTCCTGCTAGGCGACCAAATACTGTAGGATACACAACTATGCACAGTTTTTCCTCTGTTTGCTATATGCCCATCAAAGACCCGAACTCATGAGAAAAGAAATGCCGGGGCTGGCATCCCCGCCCCGCCCCCATCCATGCTCAGGACAGGCTTGGGAGCTAGAGAAAGTCCTGAAGCTAAGTACTGAAATCACGCCCCGCAACGGAGTGGCGCTTTTGACGCGAGGCTGCACGTGAGGTCAACGCTCGGTTGGGCTGGCGCGCTCAGCTCGCTGCAACGACAGGCCTCACGGAGACTGTGCCACCATTTATAGGTGAGTCACTGGTGTGTACGTTATCGCCACGGCTGCTCAGGGCAAGGCCACAGAGAGAGAGAAGAATGTCACAATGAGCTTGAGAGTCTAGCAAAGCAAGAACAAGGGCCGGTTGGAGGAGGGAGACGGGAAATCGCCCCGCCCCGCTGGCGCTCCCCGGTGGGCGGAGCCCTGTGGGCCTTGAGGGCGGGGTTTCCCGAGACAAACACCACCCAACCGGCAGTGCAGAGCGCTGATTGGCTGACGGCCGACCTGAGAGCGGGCTCCAAAGCAGCGCCCAGCGTAGGATGAGAAGATGTAGAAACTTACTGGGCAACGGTAAAGGGCATGAACTTGGCCGTCCCCAGAGCTGTTCTGAGAGAAACAGGCGCGGCCACACGGAGAAGGACAGATGGGCCACAAGAGGGGCGTGCCCGTCAGCACTGCTGTTGGGGAGGGAACACGCGAAAGCTTGGGGCCCATCAGGGAGTGGAGGTGACATTACTAACAGGTGACAACTGACACGGAGGCGGAATCCGCAGAGGTAGATGGATGACTCAGAGGTATTATTTATTATTGTTATTTTTACCCTCCCTCACAGTGGTTTATAGAAAGTGCTTTGTCAAGATTTCTAGGCTTAGCCGCGAACAAACGACGGGAGGCGGATCCTCAGCTTCTGTGACGCTTGCAAGCGGGAGAGAGTGGACCGTCAGCTGGGTGGCATCGAACCGAAGGCCCCGACCGGCTGAAAGCCCGTGGGACAGACAGGGTGGATCAGAATGGGTGCTGCAGCCCCAGGGCAGAAAAGGGATGAGAATTCTTCAAGATGATGGGACCCAGACTGGTTTAGAAACAACAGCAAGCCCAG
>NW_011898820.1:0-806 GCF_000151845.1 Pteropus vampyrus | reverse complement strand
CGTATGATTACAATGTCTGCATTCAGCTCGGGACCCAGCTTCCCGCACTGGCTCGGGCCACGCAGCCCCTCCTCCCTCTGTATTTCTACAGGACGTGCATCATCCTGAATCGTTCCCAAACGTTTCCCGTGAACCCCACACTCTTTCCATCTTCACGATCCCATTCTGTACCTGTGGTGGGACCCGAAGGCGAGAACATGATGTCAGTCCTTGTCCTCAAGGAACTTAGAGGCCAGCGGAAGAAACAGGCGTGCAAATCACAGCACGACTCTAGGGGCAGAGGCGGGAGCCTAGGGCCGGCCTGGCCAGTGGGGTTCACAGGAGGAGAAGGACAGGGCAGGAATCAGCCGAGGGGTGAGAGCAATGAAGAGGGGGCTCTTGCCTCCAATAACCATTGTTCACAGTTTGGGGGCGCAGCCAGGACCAAGTATGTGGTGGGCCAGCTGGACTCAAAGGATCAGGGTAGAGTAATAAGAGGGAACAGATTTAAGAGATGACTAGGAAGCAACCGGATGTGACACATGAGGGGAAAGGGGCACGAAGGGGATCCTGAGGTCTAGCCTGGAGGCTGCCTGGAGGGTGCATGACAGTGACATAAAGCGTCATGCCGATCAGGAGAGAGGAGGGCAGAAAGGAAGGCGTGAGATGGAGCGGCGGTTTGGAGGGAAGGTCTTTTAGACTAGGCGGTCTTTGGCCATGTTTGAAGGACCCGGAAAAGGAGCCAATGAAGAGACCGGATTGAAGATTCAAAATAGGGAGATGATCACAGACAGCTGAAGGTCTCAGTGGAGGGACAGGGAGGGGCG
>NW_011898819.1:0-5326 GCF_000151845.1 Pteropus vampyrus | reverse complement strand
GTTATTGCCCACGAGGTTCAGGGATTCATGTCTTGCTCATCCTCCACTAAGCAACAATTATAGTCATTTGCATCTTCATCTCCAGCCCCACTCAGAGATCCTAAGACCAAAAGGGATATTCCCTCAGAAAAAAATTAAAGGCCATTGGGCTCAGGAGGAAGCCATCTCTCTTCTAACCTGAAGGAGAAAGAACAAACGGGCTTTTGTCCTTGCAAATTACTGTGATGCTAACTGGTCGAGTACCTCAGTCTTCTTTTCGATTTAGAACATGCCCTCAACTTGGCCTCTGACCTATATCTGACTTTTAGAACACCTGGATACAAACCGATCTTGTCACCCACCCTTCTTTTTGCCCCACTCACCTTGCAAGTCCAATTGGATATCTTTCTCCTTGCTAACTAAATTATTCTCTTTCTGGCTTGTAGTTGGAGATTTTAAATCAATGGAGGTAGAGTTGGCTTGTTGGACTGAGTCATTTTTGTCAAAACCAGCAGCTGTGTCACTTCCCAGCAGTTTCCCTTTTTAATTTTTTCCCTCCTGTTTCTTTTAACTATATCAGTAATTAGTAATGTCTTGCTGAGTTCGATTATCTTTTTGCTTTATGTCCCAGTTGTCGCCCCCCTCAGTGTGCCTAGGCATACTTTGCATCCAGTCACTCTTCGGTTCTTTCAGTTCATGGGACCTTATTCTTAACCAGGGAAAGTTTTTAAATCTGTAAACATACCTTGAGGGGACAGTTGTGGTTGAGCTCACTTACCCCATTCAAATTTAAAATGGGCCTCTGAAGACCAGAAAAGGGAGGTAATCCAACATGGAGGAAGAGCTAACATGTAAATGCTAGTGGGATTTCAGAAATAGGTACCACAAATCAGTTCTACCTAATGGTTCCCATCTGAAACCCTTCATTAAAGCTCCATTCCTCAGCCTTACAAAGCTTTTCCACTTGTTGAAATACTGTTTGCACCAATTTTGATCAGTTACACCTCAGTGTGAATGCCTTTAACACAGCATTTCCCCAAAGCACATTTTAATAGTGGAGAGGGACTATTTCTTATAGGTAGGTGTATACCTGAGGCATTTGGGGAAGACTCCCCAGAGATAAGACAAATAGAGCAGGAAGAAATAGCTGGGGAGTCTGGAAAATAAAACTCAAAGTTTTCAGGAAGAATGACCATTATCTTCATGTTGTTTAACTTCTCTATCCTGATTCTCCACTGGAACAACAGCAATGCCTGAGACTAAAGAGATTAATTTTCATTTAGTAAATTATTTTTAGCAATGAAACTAGTTTTCTGCAAATTACCCCACAATTAAGAACTCTAGAGTTTTCTCTTTATATCCCACCTGAGATAGCATATTCTAGGCATTTTGAATTTCAAGCAACTGATGCTTTTCAAAAGGCACAGAATGTCGGTCTTAATTCTGTATTGCTCTCTACAGATAACTTACTTAGTCCAAGTTCTCTTATTCTCCAGGTAATCATTCTTTGTGCAGTGGCTGCCCTTCACTGAGGTCAGTCTTTCTCAGTCTAAGTGTTTTAATTCTTTACCTTACAGGTTAGCAATTATTTGATTTACTAAACCTTCATGTGGATTTTTAACCCAAATCTATTAACCCTAGGAACAAGCATTTATGTTTTTTAATTCAATAAAAAAGTCCTCTGAATCTATATCTAAATGACTCAAATATTTCTTGCCATCATTAGTCATTGAGGGTTTTGTGTGTGTGTGTGTGTGTGTGTGTGTGTGTGTGTGTGTGTGTGTGTTTCCCCTTATAAGACTTAACTGATTCATATTCTTTGACATTTAGAAGCAAGAACATTTTTGAATTCATTAGTAGGATCTTTGGCTGGATACTTTCCTCCTGTGAATTCTGACCCTTCATAGTTCAACTTTCTCCAGCACATAATTGCAAGTTCTACATTGCTCCCCTGTGATTGTGCCTTTTAAAAATGGCCTCTGTTCATTTTCCTGCCTTTTTTCAACAAGGCCCAGTGAGAGTCCTCTAATTTTTAAAGCTTTGATGAATTCCAGTCCACCATTGGAATAAGCAGAAAATGGGAAAATTTTGTCTCCAGCTATGAGAAAGTAACTTAAAAAAACCCCTCTCCAAGTGTCCTTTTGCCTCCAATTTCCCACCTCCACCCCAGGAAACAGGCACTAGGGGATCTCAGGAGGGCAGCCACGTGCTCTACTCAGAAGCAATTAGACAAGATCATGAGATTCTCCCTTGTCTCCTTCTCCATCATCTCCTTCTCCCAGTATATGCAGACTGAAAGACAAGTGGGGAGCACCAAACCGGTTGCCAAACTTGAAGAATCTCTCCCCTGCAAGCAAATCATTTAATGCTTTACATTTGAAAATAATTCATTGATTAGAATTCAGGTTTGTTAAATATGTTGAATCATTCTCTTTATGTCATAATCCAAGGAATAACACCTAACTTTCCCTTATTTGGGAAAGATTGTGTTTTAGATTCCAAATAACTAGTGGTGACTTCCTCACAGAGAAATTCAGGGAATTGCAAAAGGGCAATCTTATTTCTGATAAAGAACATTTAATGTCATAGTCATATTGATTTATTCAAAAACTAGTTTTGAGCACCAATTATGCAGAGATGTGTTTACCTAACAGGGTGGTCTATTTAGTTCAGATTATTGGCTATGAAGGGGAACTAAGGGCTTGAGAACGTGATATGTGATGCCAAGACTCCTTCTTGGACATTTACATCAACAGTCTCCAAACTATAAGAAAGTAAAACAAAAACAAAAACAAAACAAAACAAAAATCTGGCAGCTGGCATCCAGGTTAGGCTGTTCCCAACTAAATGTAGATAAAACAAACAAAACACAAAACTTCACAGAACGTAAGCAATACTCAGATGAAGCCATGTGTGACCCTGGAGGACCATGACAGTGACACAGAGACTTTATGATGAAATTAGATGAAAAGGACACCATACACCACAAAAATAACTAAACATCCCACTCTTCCAGCTGACATTAGTGACTAGTATTTCTTCACCAGTAACAACTCTGGTTACACATTAATCTTCCCATTTATGGCTCGGAGTTGCCAATCACAGAATTGTGCCTACTTCCTGACAGCACCCAATCCAGAACTGACCACTGCTTCCCATAAACCCTCCTAGAATCACCTTGCACATGTTCAAGTCCAATATAATCCCCTCCTAACTCCTTTTTACCAGGATGCTCTTTGAATCATCTTATGTGTACTTTCCCTTGCTGCTGCAAGCCAAATAAATCTAATTTTGAGTACAAGTTCCTAGTAGTTATTTACCAATATGTTTTAATATACAGCATCTTTCACAGATGATTAACTAAAGATAATTAGTCTAAATATTCTTAAAACCAATATATTTTAAAATAGCATCCATTGTCTTCTTTGTTCTGATTAGAAAAGTTAAACATGACCATTGTAGGAAGATGGAAAAATACATAAACACATAATTTTAAAAAACATCTTTCATACCTATGCCACCACTAGTACGACCACTGCTATTGCTAGCACTACTAATGCTACCATCAGTATTTATGATTTATAGAGCATTGAAGACGTAAGTGAATTATTTATATACAGTATTGTAGGAAGGTAGAGTTTTTAAACTCAAATGCAAATTAGAAATCTAAAACTGAGAATGTTCACAAACCTAGTAAGTGGCAGAACTGGCATTAAAGCCACTTTGCCTTTTAACAAATCCACGTTTCCTTGTTTTTCACTATATTTATAAATCATTAACTATTAGTTTTCTAGGGCTGCCATAACAAAATACCACAGACCAGGTGGCATAGACTAAAGAAATTTATTTTCTCACAATCCTAGAGGCTAGAATTCAACATCAAGGTGTCCATGCAGTTGGAGTTTTATGAGGCCTTTTTCCTGGCTTCGTAGATGGCCATCTTTCCGCTGTATCTTCATAGTCTTCTCTCTGTGTGTCCCTGGTCTAACCTTCTCTTATAATGATACCAGGCATATTTGATTAAGGCCTGCCCGTATGACCTAATTTTACCTTAGATACCTCTTTAAGGATGCTATCTCCAAATATAGTCACAGTCTGAAGTACTGAGAATTTGGACTTCAACATACAAATTTAAGGGAGACACAATTCAGCCCATAACACTAATGTTGATTGCATTTCCTTCCTTTCTTTTATTTTTAAATTTCTTTTTTTTAAATAGCCACATGTATAGTACATTACATCCCCAACACTTATTTTTCTTATAACTAAAAGTTTGTACTTTTGACCACTGTCACCATTTTCACTACCCTGCACCCCTTTTATCTGGGAACCACCAATTCGTTCTCTGTTTCTATGAGTTGTTCTCATGTCTTGGCTATTGTAAATAATGTTGCAATGAACATGGGGTTGTGGATATATTGCAAACATTTATAGGTTTTATCTTAGGTTGCTGCTGCCTGATACAATAGATAACATTTGACAGAAGCAATAGACTACCTAAAAAGCTTGAGAAGAAAGGCTGGAAATGTGATACTGCTAAGGATTTTGAAAAGGCCCAATACATTCTGGAGAATCTAGAAGGCTACACATATGTTAAAGGCTGTAGGCATATTTAGGAAAAATAGTAAAAAATCCTAAGATCTCACCACTGAGGCTCAACGGAAGCAGGGCGTGTAAGTTGAGGCACCGTTGTCAACTAAATTGCCCTTGCTGAAGTTATGCCCCAGCACAGACACGGATCTCATTAGCAAAGGCTGGAAGATTTTTTGGTTCTAGTCATTTAAAGAAGTCTCTGTCCAATCATTCACTTACCGTCAAGGAAAAAGAACAGACACTTCAGAAGACCCATAAAACAATATCGGATTTACAGAATGTGTTCAGAAGATTCGGCAAACAAACAACTACAATAAACAGGAACAGCAAGTCTTAGGGATGAGGAAGAATCTGATTTCCAAAGTTTTCACATTAAAATAGTCAAAATATCCAGTTTTCAACAAAAAATTTACAATTCATGCAAAGAAACAAAAAATATGGCCATACAAAGGAAACAAAATAAATCAATAGAAACTGTACCTGATAAACTTTGACTTACTGACTGAGAATTTCTGGAACTGACATTCTGGAATCTACGTTTTTAATGATTTTCCTGGATAATTCTATTATTTGAAAATAATGGTAATTTGGTTTATTTGTATTCTTATAACTTTTACCTATTTTCTTATTATATTGCATTGATTAAGACATTGCATATTGACTATAATCGATAATGATGCTGGTAGGCATCTTATAGTATTTTTTATTTTAAAGAAAATGCTTAAGTGGCCTGCAGTTAAGAATAAAAGTTTCT
>NW_011898818.1:5217-5802 GCF_000151845.1 Pteropus vampyrus | reverse complement strand
TGTGAGCGTGAGTGTGTTTGTGTACGTCTGTCCACGGCTATTCATTTTCAAACGGGGTCGTGGGGGACGGGGGCTCCGGGCGTGGGGACAGACCGAGCGGTCACGGAAAAGGCCGAGCGGGCGCGCACGCAGGAGCCGCAGCTCCTGGGGCGGGCAGAGCGCGGTGGAGCGCCACGCGTGAATCTGGCGTCCCCGGGGGAGTGTGGCGCAGGCACTGTCGCGGCCCACGCCCATCAGAACGCGGGGCGCACGGCGCTGCTGTCACTGCGTTTCATGGTCTTCACAGGGATACACACACCGGGCTGACGACCGGCTCCAAACAGCGCTGCTTTTCATTGACCCTTGTGACCCTGAGCCTCTGTGTGGTGACCCCTGACCTCCAGCGGGGGTGGGGAGTGGGGGGAGGAGGAGCAGTGCGGTGGGTGCCCGTCTGCTGCTTGCTGTGGGAGAAACACTCCCCCAAGGCCGAGCGCATGCCAGCAGGTGGCAGCAACGGGTGGCCAGGCTCCTGACACTTTCACACGTGGCTGTGGCCGGCGGGTCGGAGCTCCGGGCCCCCCGCACCCGACCCTTCACGGTGTCAGC
>NW_011898818.1:0-2307 GCF_000151845.1 Pteropus vampyrus | reverse complement strand
ACGTGTACCCGCACACAAGCATGCACACCGCCCTGCACACACACACGCAGAGACACACACTCAGCATCACAGGTGAGTGAGGTGGCCCAAGGGCCGCCCCTCTGTAAAGACCCAGGAGCCTTTACCTGGCACGAAGCTGACCTGCTCTGTCGGTCGCCCGGTGGGTTGAAAACAAGCCACACGCTCGATGGCCTCTTGGAGGTCGAACACGGTCACCCTCAGACCCGGGTACTCCCGGGCAAGCTCGTGGGCCAGGGCAGCCATGCAGCCTGTGGGTGGCAGAGACATGCTTTGCGACCCGCCCCTCCCGGGCCTCAGAAAAACCTGGGGTGAGGCGTTCGCCCTCACCAAAACCAAAACGATGTTCTAGAAAAGTGCATTGAGGCCAGTGCCATGAAATGCAGCCAGCTGGTGGGAGCCATGGCTGATGTCTCATGTCGGCCTTGGGGCCATCCACGGTCAAGACCACGTCACCTGGTGTGTGAGCAGGTGAGCGGGGTGCAGAGTGTTGGGGAAGTGGGTGCAGACTCACAAGGGAATCCTTAGAGCAAAGCTGTAAGGTCCATACCCTTCTCTTCTTTCTGCTGTGGGATGCAGGCACAATGGCCGGCGCCACAGCAGCCACTCTGGGCAACCAGTAGGGGGTGCAGAGAGGGTGGGGAATTGCAAGCTGGCAGCTGAGAAGTCCAGTCCGGACCCTGAGCCCACGACCGCCCTAGGCAGGCCTCTGCTCTTCCTCTGCCCACTGTCCTGAGCTGAGGTGGGGTGCAGTGTGTGGAGCATGGGGACACAGGGTTCCACGGTCATCTCTTCCACTCGGCAAGCACCAGGAAGGACCCCGTAACCACCTAGCAGCTGGGAACATGTGCCCAAGCCCCACACCCACCCCGGCCTCACGTGAGTCCTTAGGGGTCTGTTAAGATATAAACCATTTTGCAAGTCTAATGAACAGGTCACGGGCCCGTGGTTTAATACGAGCAAAGCACACACAGGCCACGGGCACGGATTCCTGTGGGGTGTACGCACCTCCCAGGGTGCAGGCGGAGCTGAATCGGGACAGGTCGAAGGCCGTGGCCACCTGGTGTGCGGTCAGCCTGGCGAGGCCATGCGTGGCTCCTGAGAACCACGGCTTCCTGTCTGGGCTCTGGCTGGAGTCCTAAACCAGAGCAGGATCTGAGTGGCCACGCTGAGGCCGGCGACCCGCACGCAGCCTGTGCTCCCAGCTGGCACGTCCCAGGTGGGGGCTCGGCAGGGCTCGCAGGGTGGGGAGCCTCAGGGCAGAGCTGGGCTGGGCGTTGGGGACGCTGGGGCGGGGCGGCGTCAAGCATGGCTGCATGGGCCGGGGGGTCACGTGGCAGGGGCAACTCCTTCCAAATGCGCCTGATAACAGACATCTGAGTGTCACCGAGGCTTGGGGTGCGTGGGGTCAGGGCTCTGGGGCACCGCCAGCACGGAGGGGTGGTGCGGACCCACCTCGCCAGCAGCTCTGGCCTCGGAGCAGCTTTGCGTTTTCATTCTGTCCGTCCCTGTCTGTCTGTCTCTGTCTCTCCTTCTCTCTCCCTCTCCCCCCTCCATGTCCCTGTCCCTCTTTCTCTGAAGGACAGAGCAGCCTGGCTCCTGCAGTGTCCCTCGGGAGTGTTCTGAGCCCTCCCCCCAAACCACGGCCCCTTCTCAGCTGCAGCCGCGACCCGACTTGTCCCTCGTGCGTCTGCCGCAGCTGTGCTCACCCACATGGACTGAATCCAGCCTGTGTCCCCCTGTGTCCCCTCCCCGTCTGTCCCTCTCCCCATGTGTCTCATTCTGTGTGTCTGTGTTTTTGTGTCTTTCCGTTTTTGGTCTCTGTGTCTGTCCGTCCGCCTCACACCTGACTGAAGCCCCAAGCTGCGTCCAGTCATTTCCGTGTCACACAGACAGCCCGACTCAGCACCTGTGTGGTCCGCCCTCAGCAGCCGCTGCTGGGGGACAGCTGTGCTCCCCAGCCCCCCCAAGTGTGCTGCCCTGCAGAGCCAGGTCCACGGCATCCCCCTCCCAGCACCCCCCTCCCAGCACCCCCTTCCCGGGCCCTGCAGCAGCACCTCAAACGCCCGGCCCCGGAAGGTCCCTGGCGCTGTGAGCGGCCAGCAGCCCGCTGTCCCGCCCGCGGCCTGCCGTCAGGGTGCTTTTGAGTTCCCGCATGTCCACTGCCCGGAGCCGGGCCGACCCCACTGGGCCTTTCGCGAACGCAGGCGGCATGGAAGGGCCTCCTGGCGACCTACCGGGCACACGGCCCCGTCCTCGGTGCCCGAGGCCCGCCGGCGGCAGTCGGCG
>NW_011898817.1:3552-5493 GCF_000151845.1 Pteropus vampyrus | reverse complement strand
AATGATTATGTGAACAAGCAGTTCAGTTGTCTACAAAGACATTTCTTCATTACTCCTGCCTGTGTATACCTGGTTTCTTTAAAATTTTTGATGGGCCCTGACTCACAGAACCAGGGTTGGAGCTAAGCAGTCTAACTTTTAGATGCACTGTACACACCAAAATGCCCCTATATCTCACTATAAATGGAATTATTTTTGTTTTAAAATAGTCTCGAGGGCATTTTTATAATTTTGCTTTGAAGATTATTTTGCTAATTTAATTTTTAGTGGCTATGGTTTCTCAGAAAGCATCATACATAGGAATTCCTTGAAGTGAAAGAATCCACTAATCGTTTTCAAATATAAGATGGATACAAAATTGAACAATTTAGGGAGTTGATATTATACTGTATTATACTGTATTTTGTAGACAGACAAATTTTGATTTTGGATTTTTTTTTTATTGGTATCTTGGAGTCAACAAGAATGTTTGTGGTGTGCAGTTTTTGAGGCTTTTGAAAAGATTCTATGTCCTCGGTTCTGTGTCTATGGCACCTGATGAATAAAATCTTCCTGCCTGAGGCAGATGAGACAGGGTTGGGGTGGGGGCATCATTTCTTTCAGTTATTACAGTTTGTCTCTTGTCTTCTGGCCTGGGAGCTGGAGCTGGCTTCGAGTGCATAAACAAGAAAAGGAACCCGTCTCCCATTTCCTTTTAATCTCGGAGACTTCATCATAACCGTCTTTCAGCCCAGTCACATAGGCAGGTACCCAGGTGGCAGAATTCCCCTGCTCTGGGATTTTTGTAACAACAGGTTCCTCCCAGGTCTCAGGCACATTCTAGCCAGACATCATCCCCATTGTCAGTGTTTCCACAGAAATTGATATCGCACAAAGGGCAATCCCTCACCAGAGAATTTGTTTTCTCTCGCTGATAATTTCTCTCCACAAACATTTTTGAGAGAGATGAATAGGTGTACCTTTCCGGAACAGCAGGCAGATGCTGGAGTGTGAAATGACTTTGTGTGGCATGTTTTATGGATGAGAGGAGGGTCTCGAGGACTGCCTTTCATTTCCCCAGCCTCCGACTAGTTGAAGATCACCAGGTTCCTCTTCTGCAGGTGATGGCGAGGCAGCTGCTTTGCTCACTGCTGCTCACCTGAAGTTTTAAAGGCCCATCTTGGGTGGAAGCTCCAGAGAGGCTCCCAGAGTTGGTGCAAAATGCCAGCCTGTAACACGCAAGGTCCAACGTCAAGTCTTCGGTCCCTTCGGTCACAGGGTCATAGTCTTCAGATACTTCATTGGACTGATATTTTTTTATTTCCTTCTCTCTGTTTATAACAGCAATGAAGGGAATAAATTTCTTCCCATCCTGGTGTTAATGAATCTCAAAGGAAAAAAAAAAAAGAGATGTGATCTCAGAAAAATAAAGAAGCTAACATAAAAATGGCAGACACAGTGACCTTCAACAAAATGAACAAATAAAGGATTTTCCCATTCATCTCTCTCTGGGGGATGAGGAGGGTGATGTTAATAACAAAGCGGGATGGAATAATTTGCAGACAGTTCATCAGGGTCTCTCTGAAGCACAGAGTCAACAAAACTAAATGACTCCTGAAGGTGACAAACCACAAATGGGTGGGTGGGGACACAAGCTCAAGCCCCCCCCCCCCTGCTTCAAAAAGAGTTTATTCTTACTCCAGGGTAGGGATGCCAAATTCAGCAAATAAAAACACAGGATGCCCAGTTATACAGTTGACTCCTGACAACAGGGCTTTGAACTGTGTGGGTCCACTTACAGGTGGATTTTTTTTCCAATAAATACAGTTGGCCTTTCGATATTGGCTGGTTTCGCATCTGGGGGTTCAACATCGCCTATCGAAAACAGTATTTTTGCATTCCGAACCCCGGATTCCCAGTCAGGAATGGAAAATACTGTTTTCCATTGGCAGGTGGTTGAAT
>NW_011898817.1:0-2292 GCF_000151845.1 Pteropus vampyrus | reverse complement strand
ACGGAGAGTGATGGTGGATTCCAGTCAGAGCACCGCCCTGGTAATTATAGCTATGTCATAATAACCCCTTCTCTAAGCTTATGGAAGCAATAGACAGTGGATGGCGCATGCTTAGCTTTCTCTATTTTTAAAAAAGTATGGTAAAAAAAGCACATAACATAAAATTTACCATCTTAGCCATTTTTAAGTGTATACATTTCAGTAGTATTAAGTATATTTACATTGTTGTGAAACAGATCTCCAGAACTTTGCATCTTATACAACTGAAACTCCATATCCATTAAACAACAATTCCTCTTCCTCTCTCACCCCTAGGCCCTGGTAACCACCATTCTACTTTCTATGTCTATGAATTTGACTACTCAAGGTATCATATAAATGGGATCATACAGTATTTATCTTTTTGTGACTGGCTTATTTCACTTAACATAATGTCTACGAGGTTCATCCATGTTGTAGTAGGTTAGAATTTCCTTCCTTTTTAAGGCTGAAGAATATTTTGTTGTATGTATATACCACATCTTGTTTAATGCATTCATCTGTTGGTGGACATTTAGGTTGTTTCCATATTTTAGCTTTTGTGAATAATGTGGCCATGAACATGGTTATACAAATGTCTCTTCAAATCCCTGCTTTCAGTTCTTTTAGATATATATCCAGAAGTGGAATTGCTGGATCATATGGTAGTTCTGTTTTTAATTTTTTGAGGAACCTCCATACTATTGTCTATATCCATTGCCTCATTTTGCATTCCCACCAGCAGTGCACAAGGGCTCCAATTTTAACATGTCCTTGTCCACACTTATTTTCTGTTTTGTTTTGTTTTGTTTTTTTCATTTTGTTTTTGTCTTTATAGTAGCCATCCTAATGGGTGTCAGGTTGCCTTGAACCTATTCTTTATTAAGAGGCTGTATTTCTGGAATGGATTAGAGCGATCTCTAGTTATTCACTGGAACTGAGCAATGGGGAAAATATAGCGCCATGCTGTGGGCCGGTAACCTGATAACCTAGACAAAGAACCATCCTAATTCTGTCCATGACTTTGTGACTCTGGGCAAGTTGTGCAACTTCTGAGTTTCCATCTGCTCACTGGGGACCAGGCTTTCTTGATGACAATCTCCTCCCTCCTCTGCCCTAATGTTTCCTCCAGGAAAAGACAGGAAGTGCGAGATGGGAAATGACTTGTTAGGTATGCATCTTAATCTCAGCAGCCATCACCCTGAGTGCATTTTTTCCCTTCTTTTTTGTTATAAAAATAATTCATCCTAATTTTTTAAAATTAGAAAGCTCAGAAAAGCATTAGAAGCAAGGAAGTGTTTATCATTTCATCACTTGGAGGTAACCACTGATAACATTTTGGTATGTTTCTTGTAGTTTTTTTCCCCCCTTAAGTGAGGCAAAGTTCTTTATTTCTTGAGAATCCTACTTCTTCTTAAGAAGAACTACTCTTTTTCATGACAATCAGTAACAAAGTTAACTGAGCTCTCAATTTCTTAAACATATCTTCCTTTGTGCTAGTTCGCTTCTTAAATGTGTCACTTTGAGTGAAGAGCAATTAATTACAGTGGAAACACTGCTTGGAGACATCTTATGAAATTATGATAGTACGTATTGAGAGAGAGAAAGAAAGGGGAAAGGGAGCTGATGGGCAAAATAACCAGTCTATTTAAATAGATAATTTCCTTTCCTTTCAAGTTTCAGAGTTGAGGGTCGCTATATTTCTGAAAAGACTAGAAAGCTGTTATTGTAGTTTCAATTTGTCAAAATCAGTAAAACTCAACTGAAAAGCAAAGTTGATAAACTGAGCAATGAGAATGACTATGGTAAATGTAAATTTTTTTTTTAAACTGCTGTATCAGTTCAGGAAAGAAAAATCTACATGATAATGTGAAGATTAAAAGGTGGAATGTGGAGAGTTCTAAATGTAAAAGGCACCCTCTCAGGAATTTCCGGCCTCAGGAAATGTGCTTGGGGATCTCTGGGGCTTGTGTTGTCTAAAGGGATTGATTGGGCTTTGATGTTGAGGGAGACCCAAAGCTTTCTCTTTATAGCCTGGCTGGGACCCCTGAGGATGGCCTGACCTAGCTTTTGGGCTGGTGGAATAATGAATGCATGAAAGATGTTTAGCACAGCACCTAGTAGAGAGGAAGTGCTCAATAATTTTTAGGTATAATTGCTATTATCCGGGGTGGAGGAGGGAGTGGGATTCTGGGTCTTCTTGGTAGTGTGGTGGGAGGTGAGAAAGAGTCACACTTGGAAAGAGGGAGGTGATGGGAAGTAGATTGGTCCTTT
>NW_011898816.1:2421-4217 GCF_000151845.1 Pteropus vampyrus | reverse complement strand
CACACACATCTAAGGGCAGAGCTACCGTCGCCGACGAGCGAGTCGATCTCAGTTCATTTTTGGGAAGAACGTTGGCAAGGGGCCGTCTCTCGGGTGGCGGGCAGCGAAGTGGGGGCAGGTGATGGAGGTGAGTGAGGAGTCGTGTTTCAAGAAATGGGGTTCACCCAGCCGCCTCGTTTTTCTGGATGAGCACAGGGCCCAGAGGAGCCGAACACAGGCGGCGGCCCCATCTCCCTCGAGACAGTGGTGTGCACAGACCCCGCCCCCTGCCAGCCGGGTGTGCACGAGATGCTCAGAGGTCGCCTGCGTCTGCGAGCGTGTCCGTGGCAGCATCTCGAGCTTCTCCGTGAGCCGCTAGTGAACCGGAGGGAGCCTGCGCCCAGGGATCGGGGCACGGCCGTGTGCCTGCGAGGCGTCGGCCTCGGCCAGTTAGGCACAGCGGCGCTGCGCCCTGGCCTTCGGGAAGTTCGCTGTCCCCAAACAGGGCGATGCCGGGGCGAAGCACAGTTCACGGCCGTGCTGTGTGCCGTGTTAGCTCTGCCCGCAGGGAAGTCAAAGCAGGGTGGCCGACGCGTCACCCTTCACCGGCAGGCTTGTCGCTGCAACAGATGGCAGCTAACGCCACGCACAGAGGGCCGCTCGGTCCCTCCTGGGACAGCAGGAGCCAGCTGGATGTCCAGGACGAGGCGGGCCCCTGCGGGTGGAAAATGGCTCCTCACGTGGGCAACACTCCGGCGCACGCCCCGCCGCGGGGCGGGCTCAGCACTCAGTGTGGGGTGACTGTGGCGACATCGTCTCTGCCGCCCGGACCTGCCGGCCGGAAGACATGTCCGTGTGGCCGTCGCTTTGGCCTGAGACATCGTCCCAGCTGGCCTTGCCTCCTGATGAAGTTCAACGCCCCAGGCCGTGGCCTTGACAGGCACCGAGGTTTTTAAATCAGAAAGTGAGTCGGTGTCACCTGCTACCAAACCAGACGAAGGATCGAGGCCCGAGGAGAGCGGCAGACCAGCGTCGAGCCTGAATTTCCAGCAAAACCAGCGCACTGACTCCCGCGACGTGCGAGGGCCCGTGCGCCGAGGCCAGACGGGGTCCGGGCCGGGCCCGCTGGGCCGGCTCAGCGGCACAAAGATGAAAAAAATCATCCCGTCACATCCGTTCACGAAGAACACGATGGAGAGAAACTCTCGCTCGCGACCGAAGCTCTCGCCCGCTGGCAGGGAGGGGCCGCGTCAGCCTGGCGGGCGCGTCTGGGACACCTCTCCAGTCCGGCCACCGCGAGCAGCGGGGACAGACGCTTTGCCACTGAGGTCAGGAACCAGGCGGGGTAGAAAAATAAACATAAGGCACTCGGACAAGAAAGGTGTGAGATTCTCCCTGTTTTCAGACAATAGGACGGCCTAGCAGTCAATCCCAAGGAATCTACAAAAGTCCCTTGCGTTTCTGCGCCCCGACGCTGGTGCGTGGGGAACACCCGCCCCTCACGGCTGCTGCAGAGGATGAGGCACCCGGGAGGCCCCGAGCAGGACACGCGGGCCGAATGTCGATCACCCCCGCGGGCTCGGGCACCGTGCCCCCGCCCCGCCCTTCCTCGAGGCCGCCTGGCCCAGCTGACCCTGCCCCGGGTTCCAGGCGCGTCGGAATGGGGGCCGCAGGGCTGAGGGGGCTCCTGGCAGCTCTGTTAATTACGGGGTCGCTTTTCCATGGCGGCTTGTCCTTGAAGCCCTTCGTGGGCGTCATGCTTTTTGTTGTTATTGTGTTTTTGTTGTTGTCGTTGTTAATTAAATGTTACCATCACT
>NW_011898816.1:0-1069 GCF_000151845.1 Pteropus vampyrus | reverse complement strand
GAGAGCAGGGAGAGGAGTGGGGGCTGCAGGGCTGGCCTGGGGTCTTAGCACCTGGCTACACAGAGGGGATGCCCCGTGGTGTGCGTGGGGACACGCTTCTCTGCCCAGGGGAGTTTGGTGTTTGATCCTCCTTGAGCCCGTGAGGAACTGGATGTGGGGTGCTGAGAGGGGAGGATGGCATAGTCCCCATGGAGGCTCCCGGGCCTGGGGGCCAGGCGGTCAGAGGGAGGGAGGGACAGGTGCCGCTCAGGCCTGAGGTGGGAGCGTGGCTCCCCCAGGGGGCTGGCGGCCACCACCCAGGCCCCCGCCTCCTGTTCCAGCCCGGAGCCCCCGCGATGGACCTGGCGGAGCCCCCCGGCTGTGGGATGGCTGCCAGGACCTGGGGCTCCCCAAGGCCCCGTGGGGAGGGGCAGGGCAGGGCCTGCAGGGCGGAGATGGCGGCCAGTGGTGGCTCCCACACCCCCACGGCCAAGGCCAGGGTTGGCCACTCCGCCATCCCTGAGTGCCCGCCCTGTCCCCACGGTTCCGGCCCTGTGGCCGGAGCGGGGACGAAGCAGCTGGGACCCTGCTTCTGGGAGCGGGGCTGCAGCAGGGCGGACCTGTGGTGGGTGTCGGGCGGCCGCCAGGGTGGGCCGGCACCGACGGGGACGCGACACGGGGGCAGAGAGCCCTGCATGTCACAACGGGGGTCGAAGGCCCAGCAGGGCCTGCAAGGACCTCGGCTTCGTTCCCGGCCTCAGAGGACACACGCAGGCTGAGAACGGACGCGGGTAAAGTTTGAGAAGCCTCCGTCTGTCCCGTTGGAGGAGGTTCGTCCAGGAAGAGCGAGGGCCAGGCTGGGGCGGGGCACCCGGCTTTCTCCCCCCACCCGTCCCCACTTATAACTAAGAAGGGATGAAGACGCCCCGCCCCCAAATAAGCACAGTCCATGGCTTGTCCTGTTGGAGTCGTTTCTGAAGGAGAGGGCTGGTCACTCGAGAGTGGTCCCGAAGGTGCAGAGAGGCCGGGGCCGGCCACACCCCCGTCTTGGCTGAGGTCTCACCACCGGCCCCTCCGAAAGCCTGCCGCC
>NW_011898815.1:3944-4758 GCF_000151845.1 Pteropus vampyrus | reverse complement strand
ACCCCGCATTTCCGTGTGACAGCCAGAGAAAGAACAAAGCTAATTCTACAGACTCTGCCCCCAGAAAGTGGTGAGTGAACTGTCCTTTGCGCCCCTCAGCACCTCACACTCACTCGTCCCCACTGAGAATCCCTTACGGCCCCGTGAGTGCCTCGTGTCACTGCTCCTGGCCCAGTTGGGGCCACTGCTGTCCTTCAGTCAATCATTGCAGTGCAGGGGGTTACAGTACTCTCACCGGAAATGCCAGGTCTGGTGCCCGTGGGGAGGTCAGCCCTGCTGGAGCCACGGGACTGAGGCCGGCAAGGGGTGACTCCCTACAGAGGAGGCAAGACTCTGTTAACAGAAAAGCCTGCCTCCCCAGGTGAGCGGGCGGCAGGAGGCGTATTGCAGAGTGTGCGACGAAGGGGGACAAATTGTCCTGTATTTTGCTCGTCGTGTGGACCTGTGCAGTAGCTCATTAGAAACGAGGATACTTGAGATGTGGAAACGCAGCCAGAGTGATCCTCCGCTGAGCAGCGAGCTCTGAGCAGCTGTGACTAGATGGGGCATCTGTGCAGCTAACGTGAGTTCGGCACAGTGTTTTGCCATCTGTGCTGTATAACTAACCACTCCGAACTCAGCGGCTTAAACCAACAGCAAACACTGTCTCGCAGGGTTTCTGAGAGTCTGGAACTGGGGTGTGGCTTACCTGGGTGGTTCCAGCTCAGGGTCTCCCAGGATGTTGGTTGGGGCTGCGTCATCCGAAGGCTCAGCTGGGGCTGGAATGTCTCCTTTCCAAGAAGGGCCCTCAGGCCTGGCGTGTTGGTGTAGGTGG
>NW_011898815.1:0-909 GCF_000151845.1 Pteropus vampyrus | reverse complement strand
AAAACGCCGCCCTCCTTGCGGACTCGGCAGGCTGCTCAGCTCTCCTGGGAAAGCAGCCTGGCTTCCAGAGGGGTTAATGGGAAGCTCTTTCTCCTCGTTTTGTTCCTGGCCCCCCAGCCCCGACTCATCGTCCCCTTTTCTCTGCCCGCCCGGACGGGACGGCCGGGCTTGTGCGGTTCGGGCGCCCGGTGGGTGGCTACGGCTGCTCTTGATAGACGTAGGGATTTGATCTGACTCTGAGGACAGAAAGAGGGGGTCTGGTGTGGCGGGACCGTAGCCATCCAGAGGTCGGGCACACGGGTTCCAAGGGCCACCCACTCCGGGTTGAATTCAGGAAAAGCCGTTTCTGCAGTCTGGGCCTCGGCGTAGAAAGCTGTAAATGGGGGCTTCCCCCTGGAGGGCGACTGGGCGGGGAGGGGAGGGGGTGCAGCAAAGCCATGGGCTCCGCACTGGGCGCGGGGTGGCGCTGACGCGGGCTTCGTGCTGACCCCGCCCCCGGCCTGACCCCGCCCCCGGCCTGACCCCGCCCCCGGCCTGACCCCGCCCCCGGCCTGACCCCGCCCCTGGCCTGACCCCGCCCCTGGCCGGAGGCCTCACTGCTCACCCTCCGCCCGGCAGCTTTGGCTGCAGTTTGGATTTTCATCAGTTTGACAGAAATGAACACGGTTTAAGAAATCTCAAACACCACCACCGACCAGATCGTGACGGCCGGCAGACCCCCCCCTGCTTCCTGTCCCCCCAACCCCCACACCGGCCGCAGCAAAGACCCCTGGAGGGGCTGGTGAACCAGGCGGGAGTGGAGCTGGCTCTGGGTGAGCTGGCGGGCTGGTCAGGTTGGAAAATAAAGGTGACCTTGCAGTCTAGCTCTAGAGACCAGAAATACCCTGCGGTGGCAGGTGAGGACCTGCT
>NW_011898814.1:2650-4638 GCF_000151845.1 Pteropus vampyrus | reverse complement strand
ATGGGAACTTTAGGTGGTAGCTGGATATTGAAGCTACTTTCATAAAACACACTTTTTATACCATTTTTTAAAAATTATTTTTCAAAGGTCAACCAACATTTTTTTTTTTTAAAAAAGGAGAGGGAGTAATGAAATATAGAATTGTCATATATGTTTATGTCTGCAAATGCTTACATAGTAACTCAGCTATTCTTTGAATATCACTGTGTTGAGTGGATTCCTCTAAGACCTCTGATTCCATGAGTTGGGCCCAAACCACTGAGGTCACATTCAGATGGCAGATTGAAACTCTCGACGGAATTTTTGTACCCCGATACCTCTTTATGTGTCTTCACGTAGAATCTTATTTCCAGTTGGTTCTTTGCCCTTTCTCCTCAGGCTGTGTAGCTAGTTTCCTTCCCTTATCTCAGACCTGTACCTTTCCAAGGCTGAAAACACTACAGCAAAACCTAATTCGTAGGTCCAGACCTTCAGCTGCTGTTTTGTCACATTGCCTCTCCTGTGGCACTTCTGCAAGTTTACGAATGTGCATACACAGAGGTTTCTGTGAGGTGTGAGCAAACCACAGAAAGATCTAGTACTGCTTTCCTTCTCATGAATAGTTCCTACCACCTTACGGTGGCCTGACTGAGAACACGAAAGCAGGCCACTCAAATGACTCCTCCCTGAACTCCCAGCATGCCTTTCCAAATCCTCTCTGAACTGTCGGTTCCCCCAGACCGGTGGTAGGGGACCTTTAGACTTTACTGCTAAAAAATGTTCAGTTTGCCTCATTATGTACCCTGCTACATTTCTTGCCTTGGAATCCAGCTCAGAGCCTGGGCACACGATAGACGTTCAGGGAATATGGGTTGAAAAAAAAAGATAATAAATTAGTGACCCAATTGGATGAAGAACTTTGTCCTGGGCTAAGAGAGAAAGGTAGGAGGCAGTGAGTGAAGGTGGGTGAGGGTTGGGTGTGCCATAGGCAAATAGGAGTGTTGGGAGTGGTTAATGTTGATTTCATAGATGAATTAAGAGTTTTGATAACCCTGTAAATACACTACTGTAACGTTATATAAATCACACACTTAGCTTGTAGTTATAAGGTGCTAAAATAACTATGAAAAAATGAGTCCGTCAATCAAACGGTTGTATTGCCTGCATGAAAGCCAAACAACAAACTTGTCTGACTTTTTTCTCCTCTGAATTGACCTTTTGTTTTGTGACACACCACTGTAGTACGAACTGCCAGTTTAAGGCCATGCTTGACTGTCTAGTGATTACAGCATTCTGCAGGTCCCTGTGTGAACAAGGAAGCAAAGGAAATTTGTTAAGCCACAATGCTGGCTCAGCACACACTTGTTAAAGTCGGTGATTGAGGTTGTTTAATCATCGAGATTATCAGGTGGTTGTTTCTTTTTCCAAAGCATTATACAGGGGTCAAATGGAGAAAGGAGTAGAATAAATGTGGAAAGTAGGTTCTACGTTGTGATCTCACCAATTTAAAGACAACTTTTTTTCGACTCGTTGTAGGGAAAGACACATTTATGTACTTGTGTGATATGTACTTACTCAAAGACTCCTCGTACGTAAGCTGAACAGTGGCCCCCAAAGGCACCTAGCTTTTAATCCCAGGCACCTGCGCATATGCTACCTTACATGGCACAGATCCTCCTCATCTCTCTCCTCCTCCCTCCCCACTCCTTTTCCCTTTCCTTTCCCTACTCCCCACCCCCTTCTCTTCCTCCTCTCTCCTCCCCCTTCCTTACCTAACCCCTTCCGCCTCCTCTTACTCCCTCTTCCTTTTCCTCTACTCCCCCTCTTCCCTCCTCCCTCCTCCTTTTCACTTTCCTCCTCCTCTTCCTCCTTTGCTTGTAGCCGCCATTCACGCATGGGACATTCCAGCATTTCCTTGAGTGCTGCTGGGCTGACGGGCAGCAACACCAAGTGGAGCCTGCTTTGCATCCCCCACCTCCAGCAGGCGAGCAGGCAGGCAGGCAGGCAGC
>NW_011898814.1:0-465 GCF_000151845.1 Pteropus vampyrus | reverse complement strand
TCTGTGCTGGGGCAGAGAGGGCTGTGCCTCTGGGACACAGGGCTGGTGCACTTATGGACGGAGAGAATACTTACAGACAGACCCAGGACACTCACAGCAGTGCTGTCCCTAAGTGTGAAGGCCAGATTCCCGCATTTATGCTTGTTAGTTTTGTCCTATTTTTTAAGCCTCTGAAGCACACATGCTGTTTCATGAAGAGTAGAGGCAGCCAACATATGGCTTCTAGACCTCTTTTGTTAAACCTATGCCGACTCGGAGATGTAACAGCTCCTCCTCAAGTGTAAAGAAACTCTTTTGCTCATGTAGCTGAATTTTCAGCACCAACCAGGTCTGGTTTCAAGCCTGGCAATAAAACAACCTTTCTCACCATTTCATAGGGTGGATCTCCCTGGTATATTTCAAGGACGCAGAGTGAGCTGAACCCGCTAATATTTCTGGAGATGAAATGAATAGGCGTAAATTCGG
>NW_011898813.1:3819-5763 GCF_000151845.1 Pteropus vampyrus | reverse complement strand
TCTTAACCGTCATAAGAGCAGTTCACGCGCATTGGTGCCGACGCTGTACCAGGCTGCGGGCTGACCGCTCGGCAGCCCGGTCGATGCTCATGAGGCCGAGTGGTCAGCTGTTCATGTCTGCAAGATCCTAGCACGCTGAAGAGAAACTTTCAAAGAATGGAAGTGTCTGGGTCACCAGCTGGGTAGAGAAAAATGGAGAGGGGGAGGGGAGGGAGGGGACACATGCGAACAGGGGCCAAGCAGTCTAAAGGGCGCTGGCAACACTAGGGACATAGGTGACACGTCTCAAGAACCAGTGTGGGATGAAAGGTAAGGGTTTTGCTTTTGCTTACATCAAGTTCGAGCTGCTCATCTGAAATCCGTGTGTAGCCATGTGGGGGGTGGGGGGTGGAAGGGTCTCAGCTGACTGGTGAAGCCCCAGGCTACAGAGTAGCAGAAGCAACAGTCTAGCCTTTTTCTTCTTTGTTAAACAGATGAATTTATAATGACTTCTTCCCGCTGACTCGCCTTGTCTCCAAAGCACAGAGAGCATTTGGGCTAGAGTTCCATTGATTTAAAAAGTCAGCCAAAGAAAGAATGGTAAGACTGATACATTAAGGCCTTGAACATTTAACATATACAAACCACACAGATTATCGATTTAAATGAAAGCACGGGACCTTTTCTTTGATATGGATCCTGGGCTGTGAGTAAGAATCTTCTTTCTTGCTTAAACTTTACCCAAAATGCCTATTGAAGAATTCTAACTTAAATCGAGTGTGATTTTAAGCACATTTTCAAAACTAACTGTAGGATATTTCTAAGTTATGTATTTATTGATTGGTTTGTGCTTTTCTATCAGTGCCTAAGGACTCCTATATTTACAAGTCTTTCCAAAACATTCAATTAGGTCCTTGTTGCTACTTTGTAAGTATCCATGTCTACTTCAACTAAAAGGCGGGACTGCAATTCCAAGCACAGCCACGTAAACAGGGTGAGCCTCGTGCCGCTCGCTCACATGAGAATTAAGTGCACCCCTGGGGACACATGACAGCTTCATCCTTCAGCCCTGGGGGCCACACAAAGCTCGGGACTTAGAAGAGACCTCCTGGGTCAGCGTGCTAAAAAAAGATGACTGAACAGTGCGCACTCGAAGGCAAAAATACTCCTGCGAAAACTCCGCAGGCGTAGAAAAAATGAAAAACGGAAGAAAAATAGACCTAAAAGGTTGTCGGCATATCCTGGACACCTAAACTGCATATTTCACTTTGCATCTCACAAAATAGAACTACTATTAAAATGTATCCTTGTTAACATGTCATGTCAAATACAATAACACATTTACACAATTTACAGCTTCGCGGAGCTTTAGAATCCAAAGCAGCTCAGTCACTCGTTGTACAAATGACCTGCCCGTCCGCTCCAGCGGGCGTGGGGCTGGGTCAGGCTGTGCTTCCAGAAGCTTCCAGGGACACACTGTATCAGTGGACAACTGCACATTTTTATTTCTCCGGTATGTATTTCTCCCCACACGGTGAACATATCGATAGAGAAATGGAAATGAAAGCTCAATTGTGGAGTCACTCGACGTTTACCTGCAGCTTCTGCGGCTTGGTTTTCCCTGAGCAGCTGGTTCTTGGCTCTTGTCCCTCATCTCACAAGGACACTGCTCTGGCAGGGCAGCGCTGGCGCCTGGGACGGGGTCCAGAGCAAGGCCACTTCTCAGCAGCTGTTCAAGCTGCCGTCCACACCTGTGCTGAGTCCGTGTTTTCTTCACACAAGCTGTTTCAAATTTACTCTGTGAAGCGCTGAACATAACAAGCTGCATTTATGACTCATGTCTTCTTCTGGGTCCCTTTCATTCTTTACTGCTCAATCTGCAGGCGAGACCTGGAACCTCGTCCAAGGTCATCTTCGGTGTGCATTCGAGAACCTGTGCGAAGCGAAGGCTGTTGACTTCATGCA
>NW_011898813.1:0-2129 GCF_000151845.1 Pteropus vampyrus | reverse complement strand
TAAGGAAGGGGAAGGGGTGGCAGAAGATGTCCAGTGACATGACCCAGAGCCACCCCACGTGGCATCTCCGGATCGGCAGGGCCTGGGCTCCCTTCTCCACCTGAACACCCAGCGAGAATGGTGACAGAATGTGCTCCATTCCACTGAGCTGATCGACCCTGCTTCAAGCAAATGTTAGCTCCCACAGAGGACCAAAGCCTCTCCCTGCATCTCTCCGAGTGACATTCGCGCCTACCGTCCCCTTAGCTGCACCTACTTGTCCTGTCACACCTTGTGGGAGAAATCACATTGCTGGTGATCCCCACAGCACTTGATGGAAGAGAGTGGGGGAGCACAGGAGAGATGGGGTGGGAACGCTCGGTAAAAATGACTACGTGGTGGGAAGAGGGCGGGTCGGCTCTCACCGTCTACATGCCCTGGCCCTCAGCCAGCACCTCGCCTGACAGAGGGCCTCCTCTCCCGAGTGCCCATGCTTCCCTTCCCCGTGGTTGGACCCGGTAGGGTCTGCGCCGTCTCCTGTTGACTTTATTCCTGGACGTGGCAGTGCAGGCAGGGCCCCCATCCCCCTGTGTAGCACGGCTCTGCTTTCTCATGGTCATGTGGTCTATTGCTCCCACCAGAGCAGTGGCCACTCTTGTTGGTGGCCTGTTGTTGGGGCTGCGTCCTGTGTCGGCCTGATGTCCGTGGCCTGCAGAATGCGTGCTCAGGTGTGGCAAAGGCGGATGGAGGGCCGGTCTGGCTGAGCAAAGCCGCCGCCGTCCCTGTCATTGTGGTCACCCGCGCTGGCCCGAGGTGGAACGCCAACTAGAATTCTCAGAAGGGGTATGGCGTCCTGTGGATGCCGACGCCTCTGTGGGTGGGGCCTTTGCTGCACGTTTACATGGGAGACAAACATCCTGTGACTCAGGACTTGCCCCTAAGACTCATCAACATAAATCTTCCTTCAGCTTCGTTTTCACTAATTCTCCTTTTAATTTCCCAGATTTTTGTCTGAACACGACGTGCGTGCAAATCAGTGCCGACGTCCACCTCCAGCTAGGCGAAATCTGTGCCTCCCAAACAACAGTAGTTACAGAACAACGCACTGGTGACCGTGTCAGGGGACAGTGCTCGTGAATACAAGGGGTTTGGAAACACAGAATGACAATAAATGCATCGTAGGAGCTAAGGGCGCTGACTTGACTCCAAGGGAAACTCTAGAATTCGGTTTTTAAGGGTGCCTTCCTTTCCTTTAATTGTTACTCAAGGACACTTCTTTGTGGAAATTTAATGCATCCAAGGGCAAAGCCCTGGCTTGTAGGAAGCACTTAAACAGACTCAAACTTGTTACGTTTTACTCAGCTCAATAATTCTTGGTCTCTGAATTCGATCTAACCAACCAGCTACTACTGTTTCATTGGCAAAAGGGCAGAGCTGGGCCAGACAGGCCAGGTCCCTTTGCTCCTGGAGAAAAGGGGCATTTGTCCTGTTCTGGGCATAACGTGTTTCAGGGGCCTGCTCAAATGACAGCTGCCAAAAACAAACAAAATAAAACATTGCATGAAATGTAACAGTTCACAGATCCAGTGCTCCGCAGAGTGTAAACAGTTTGACCTTTTAAGTGGTACTTTTGTTGAATAATAATTGGTTTGGTCTATCTTATTTCATTGGCTGACAAAGAGTTTGTCTCCACTTTGCTTTTTTATCGTGTGATATTTTAGTTACAAGACGTTTAATGTAAACGTGTGTTAACACCTTTACAAAGACAACGCAGACGTAGGAGAGTTAAGAAGTTCTCTTTCTCTTGATGTTAAAATTACTCCGTCCCATATCACTTACCAGAGTACAGTTTTTATTCTCTTTACCCTCTATAGATCTGCGCCACGCTCGGTTTCATCATTCTGGAAGTTCGGCCCACCCTGCTCGCGTGTCCCCATGGCTGTGCCGGTCTTTGTGAGACAGGAAGCCTGGACGGCTTCGTGCGCCTCTACCTGCAGCAAGGGCTCCATCGCTGCCTCCCCTCCCTGCCAGAGGTCTGGTCTTCTCTGTTTCGTGAGAGTGTGTTCTGTACAGCCCCCTCCATTTATTTTAAGGGAAGAGCCATGCTTTTTCCCTCTGTGATCTATTAAGTCTTAGTTCACAATGGAATT
>NW_011898812.1:3881-5541 GCF_000151845.1 Pteropus vampyrus | reverse complement strand
TTGTAATATTTCTGAGAAAAACAACTTCACATTTTCTACCTTGTATTCCTTTCTTTCTTTACCCTACCGGTTAAGATATTCCCCTACCACACAAAACCTCACTATTGAATTTATTGACCAATATTTTACATTTTCTTCAAAGTTAGAGCCCATTCACCTCTTTCACTTTCATGATACTCATGGCTGTTAATAATATTTAAATTCCATAGAACCCTTTCTATTTCATAAAGAATATGTGTATATATTACACACACACACACACACACACACACACACACACACACACACACACACACTGAAAGGTAGATTAGAAAAACAACATTGGTAGCCTTTAAGGAAACCAATAAGGAAAGAGAGAATGCATTTAGCTTGAAAATAAACAAGTAATTGGGAGCCAGAATTAGAGCCAGGAATGCAGTTTAGCTCATTTCTCTAAGTATACCATGCCTCAGGTGTCAATATTGTTCTTCTCACCCAGATTCCAGAAAGCAGAGCCATAATCTGGTCCATGTGCTCCAGAAAGGGCCTAAATTTTGGAGTATCTTTCTCAAAATGTCTATGCCTCTCTCTCTAGGCCCTAAAGAGACCTAGTCACAGTGCGCCTTCATAGCGCCCTCCAAACTTCTACTCTGTGTGCGGTCAACCAAATGTCTTAAAGAGCTCTAAGACTCATGACTGTGGAGTTAAACTAGCGTCCCATGGCCAGGCCTAGTTCCAGGTAGGTGGCCTGGTTAGTGGATTGTTCCTTGTGGCCGATAAAGTATTTCTTTCAAGGGAACACATGATATTAGGCTACCAGCATGGTGTTGATACGTTAATTTGGGGGGACTTTTTAAATTTACATAGATAGAAGCCTCCATAAACAATACATTTCCAAAGCCCAATGACCCTAGGGGTGGCCTTCTGTGGGTATGAAGAAAAATGAGAACAGTTTACTGAAGAGAATAATACTGTGCTTTGTGGTTATTTTAGAATTCATAAAAAGCCATCACACGTATCATCTTATTTGATCCATATATGAACATAAGCAATTATTTAATTCAATAAATTTTTATTTAGGGTCTTCTATGTTTTGGCACTGAAATAGATGCTGAAGATTCAGTTTTACAAGATATATATTATGGCTGATGTCATAAGACTTACAGTCTAGTGGTGTAAATAGAAATTACACTAATTACACAAATAAATATCAGTTTTAATTGTAAAAATTGCAATAAGGTTAACATGAGAACTCACCATCCCAGTAGAGGATCACCTCACCTTGTCTGTAGGGTGTGTGTGTGATGTGATGTTGAGTTAGCTCTGACTATTAGTGACCCTATGAATAAGAGATGTCCATAATATCCTGTCTTCAATAATATCCAGCCTTGCTCAAATCCTGCAGACTCATGACTATGGTTTCTTTTATGGATTCAATTCATTTTAAAGCATATTTGGTCTTCCTCTTTTCCTGCTGCCTTCTATTTTTCCCAGCATTATTGTCTTTTCCAAAGAACACTGCCTTCTCATGACGTGCCCGGAGTAAGACAGATTCAGTTTTGTCATATTTGTCTCCAACAATGTTTCATAGTTACTTTGCTCCAGGACCCACTTGTTTGTCTTCCTGGAAGTTCAGGATATCTGTAGAGCTCTGCTCCAACTCCATATTTCAAATGAATCA
>NW_011898812.1:0-711 GCF_000151845.1 Pteropus vampyrus | reverse complement strand
TTTTACTTGTTAAAACTATTATTACAGTAAACATAACATGGACTTATATTTTTATGACTGATAAAATTAATTCATGAAAATCAGAATGCTAAATCAAAGGCTTCTTCCTATCTTATTTATTGTACAGGAGTTTAAAATATGCACATTGAACTGATTTCTTACAAAATGTACTAAGGTTTTCCATCTTCATCAGCACTCACATGGAAAGGGATGTTTGCTTTATTTTAAAAGACATATTTACTCCATTTTTGTCATTCAAATATAAATGAGAGAAGGATTTTTTTAAAAAAAAATGATAGGTTCTTTCCTCAAAAGTATTTTTATTTGTCTCTCTCAACTGAGAATTCTCTATTGCAGATATATAAGTTCCATGGATCCTTGGGAATGCCCAATTAAACAGGCATTAATGATGACATATCTACTACCATTGTGTTTGTGTGTGTATACATATATATGTGTGTATTATATGTGTATGAAAGATTGTTCATATAGGTTATCTCTTGATTAACTTTTCTCACTGAGGGTTAAATGGGAAAATGAAGTAAATACAGATTGTTCACTGATAAGCATAAAGAAAATATTAGTATTATAAGGGCATGCTCTCAATTATGTCTCAAAATAAAATATTTTTCCGGGGGAAGCCAGCCATCACTGAAGTTTATGAGAAAAAGAAAAAAAAAAGATTCACTCCACAAATTTTCAATTTCAGCA
>NW_011898811.1:0-8001 GCF_000151845.1 Pteropus vampyrus | reverse complement strand
GGACGTGGGTATGTTCTGTTGTGTGTGTTTATCGCCCAGAGTAAAATCCTCATTTTTAAACGGAGGCACTTGAACGAGTCCACTGCACGGCATACCCTGCGGGAAGCTGTGTTCATGTGTGATTCCGGAAAAGCCTCGTGGCCTCAGCCTCTCGTGACGCTGAGGTTGGTCTTACACCCCTCTTGGGGCAATTAGACACTTAGAAATGTTCTAGGTCAGGGGTCTCCAATCCCTGGGCCGCAGACCGGTACCGGTGCGTGGCCTGTTAGGAACCGGGTCACACGGTCAGCGGCGATGAGCGGGCGAAGCTTCCTCTGGATCTGCAGCCGCTCGCCAGCGCCAGCGTCACCGCCTCAGCTCCACCTCGGGTCATCAGGCGTCAGATGCTCACGGGAGCCCCGGTCCCTGGTGCCACCGAGGTTGGGGACCGCCGTTCTTTGCACCTGCAAGGGTAGTTTCTGCTTTCTGGATGAAGGGATAGATGTTGCAGGCACTGACCCCTCCCCTGTACCTCGAACACAGATACCGTGACCGAGTGACAGCGGCTGCCTGGCGAAAATGAGGGCGCGTCCCGGACAATTCCAGAAACACGCCGTTCGGCCCCCGCCCGGCTGGCGGTGCTTCTGTCTCTGGGAGAATCAAGAAGTCCCCGGGCGCTGACGCCACCCGCCGCCCCGCGGACGCCAAGGACCGAGTGGGTGACTCATGCCCCTCAGCCCGTCCCGGCCTCCGCCGGCCCGGCCCCTCAGCCCCGGGCTCCGCTCGCCTCCTTCCAGAACTTTCCGGTTCCACTTCCGCTTCCGGTTCGAGGTGGCGACGGCAGCAGCGAGTCCTGGGCACTGGCAGCAGCCTCCTCCGAGAAGAGGATGTGCCCGATGGGGTGACTGCTGATAAGGGGGGCCGAGGCCGCACACGGTCCGACAGCCTCCAGCTCCCCGGCCTGGCCACCGCGCTGGGGGCGGGGCGGAAACCCCGGGCTGTTCCCCCACATCACGATAAAACCCCACATCACGCCCACCACCCTTTACGACCTGCAGCTGAGAGACGAACCCCCAAACTGTCTAGCTTTGAAAACCCTGGGGCTCCATCTGCCGGATGCCCCAGAGACGGCTGGCGCAGGGCTCGCCAGGGGACTGCCACCGCCCGCTGGAAGCGGAGCTCCAGGCCCGCCTTGGGGCAAGGGCGCTGTTTGCTTGTCCTGGGGCACCCCCAGGGGCTAGCATTGGTTTGATGGCCTCGGGTTCTCTGTGTGGACAGAGGCGGGCGGCCACCCTCTTCCTCTCTGTCAGACAGTAGATGCAGAGCGTCCTGTGGCAGGTAGCCAGCCCCTTACACGCACCCAGGAGTGGCCTCTGGAGATCTTGCGTCTGTCCCTGGCCTCACGGCCCGTGTTTCGGGGAGGGCCGTGGCCCCAGGGGGGTGGCTGTGCTCAGCGTTGGCCCCGACTCCTGTCTGATTCCTGAGTAGCCCCGTCGTTCCTGACAGCCCATACGCCTAACCCGACCTGCAGCCAGCCCGTGCTCAGAGGGCTGGCCTCTCCTCCTGCAGCTGCGGCCTGGAACCTTGTCCACAGCTGGGTAGGTCGTCTGCAGTGGCCGGAGTCCAAGTAATTCTCCGACTTCGACCCCTGCTGCCTCGGCCCCTCGGGCGCTGCCTCACCTGTGGTCCCGGGTCCCTCCGTGACCTCCGCCGAATGCTGTGTTTGCCACGCACCTTTGTGTGCTAAAATCCGGGCTAGGGCCATCCTGGTCCAGGGCCAGCCGGTCCCTAAGCCGCCGGCTCGGTCCTGGCCCTGTTTTCCCACCAAGCTTGCAGCACGCCTGTGGGCTTTGACAATTCCGTCGCCGTTTTCCGGGGAACTGAGTGGGGTGGCCAGTCTCCCAGATGGCAGCCAACGAGCCTTCCAGGCAGCGCCGCCTGCGCCCTGGGCATCTCACTCTGCCGAAAGCCAGTGGTCACGTCACGAAGACGGTCATGCAGCCATGCACAGGGGAAGGGCCGTGCATCCTGGCAGCTGCCAGCACCAAACAGCCAGCTCTGTGCACGCCCTGCGTGGTGTCCACGACCCGCCTTCTCCACGTCCAGCCTCACGTGAACAGCCAGAACCTTCCGCACAGGCTGCTCCCAAGTTCCCGGCTCATACAAGCTGCGCGAGGTAGGGGTTGTGTCGTTTCAGTTCCGATAACCAGCCACGGCCACCAGCAGTGTCCCGCGAAGTCCCCTGCCCTCCTGCTGGACCGTGATCCTGTTTGGGCCACGAAAGTGCCCATACCACCCTTCCCACGTCGAGCAGGAGTTAGTATTTTTCAGTACTTCATCGGTACTTATTAAGTCCTTCGATACTTAGTACTTTCGTACTTATTAATTTGGAAGAAAATCAGAAGTGCGTGAGACTTCAAAGAAAAAAAGGTAACATAATAGCTGACAACGTAAGCGATTTAAAAGCGTAGCTGAATTTGAGAACCGGCCGGGCTGCTCCCCGATGCGGGCGGGGGCGGCGGGCACCTTGCTGCGCACCTTTTCGGAGTGAGCTTCTTTCCTTGATGCTGGCAAAGGTGTCCTGCTGGAGCCAAGAAGGAGTTGCGCGTGCATCCGGTGAGGAGTCGCGTGTTTTTGTGGGTGTGCGGTGAAGGATTTGCGGGTGCCACACGTGGCAGAGGCAGGCCGAGAGGGGTGGCGTCCACTCCGGCCCTGTGGGGTCTGGCCGCGTCACGCGGACGTGCGTACAGGGCACGGGCGAAACAGAACACCTCGCAATGCAACTAGAAACAGCCCAGCGAACCTTGACTGATGCCTTTAGCCGAATCCGGCCACAGGGAGTTAGTGGCCACATTTCCCGACGTTATTCTAATTTTTCACTTTGTGCGAATTGCACAAAGTATCTTTTCTTTGTGATTCTCAGTTGTTGGGGAAATTCGTGTTGTTCCCGGGGTGCACAAAGCTGCAGTGTAATACAGAATGTGTCCTGTCATCCTTGAAATGAAAACGTATAGACAGCGTGTCACCCGGAGGATCGTACACACACACACACACACACACACGCGCGCACACGCACACACGCGCGCACACGCGGATTTGCAAGTGCGGTGCTTCTGTACGTGGGCTTTCTTTTCCTTTCTGTCGATGACAGCGTGACCATTTCGTATGAAGCCCTAGGGAACGTCTAAGACGTGGTATGAAAATGCTGCTGAAATTGACGGGCAGCTTCCTAGAACGACGGGAGTTCGACGCGAGGGCTCGAAGGACCTCGCGACTCTCTCGTGGTTGCCCCGCTGTGTTAAAACCGTACCGAAGGACAAAAAGAAAATCCGTTTTCAACTTTGGACTCTGAAAACGAGGTTTCATTTACCACCCAATTTCTCCTGATTACTTAAAACTGCCCGATAGAGACCACACCAGAAGCCCTTCTGAAACCCGGGCTTAGCCGGTCCCCAGGGGACCCTGCCTCGCTGATAATCTCCTTCCGTGTGGACCTCGGCAGATCCAGGCCATATTTTAATTACGACGTGAAAGATATTTCTCAAGCTCCCACACAGCCAGAAGGCAAGTTGAAGGTACCCTGTGACCAAAAACACAGTGGCACTTTTTGGAATGTGTTTACGTAAGACTAAGACGTAAAGGCAGTTTGCTCCCTTGGATCCTATCAGGCATCCTGAAAAATTCTTTGCTGACACCCAGTGCAGCCTCTCGAGTGTGCAGACAGGGACTAGGGGAATGGGGACTGCGTCCTCCACCTTCAGACTACAGCCCACCTGGGCACCTGCCTACCTGCTCTGAGGATCTGGGGTAAAGGTAGAGAGGCCCCCCGCCCCTTCCCACCCCCCGGTCCACTGCTCTCTGAGCCCATCTCATTTTATTTTACCGTTTTAGCTGGTTCTTTACCACTCACTGTTCTAGCTTCGGCTGGAGCAGAGCAGGCCTTGCCTCGTCTGTCCAGGACGAAGCCTCGGGATACGTGAGGCTTGGGTGTCTATGCTAAACTTCGGTCGGCATGTTAGTGGGGCGTGAACACAGCGCCTGCAGGGGCCGCCGCCTTCCCGCGACAAGCTCTCCAGCTATGAAAAGCTCCCTTCCGCGTCCTGGGAGCTCGCGGTGGCCAGGCCGTCGTTGGGATGAGAGATTGTACGAAAGGTACTGTTCACGGGGCCTCTTGCAGGACGGTCGGCGGACTGGGTACCGCGCTCCCAAGGTCCAACGTCTTTGTCTTTAGAATGGCGTTGGTTCAACTCGGGCAGTGGCAAACTAAAACGCTTAGCAGCTGGGGACATACTCGTAGGGACAAAAGTGGGAAGCAAAGTTAGGAAAGTCTCGATTGGCTGTAGCTTCCAGCCCAGTGGCCGTTTGTGACTGGTTGTCCTTAGCCCTTTAGTTTCATAAGCTTGTGGCATTTACGGGCTCCGTTTGGTTAATTTAACAGCGTGCTCGCGTGAATGCGTATACACACGTGTGTACTCACAGGCTTGTGTGTCTGTGTGCTTGTGTGCCGCGTGCACACACGTGCGTGTGCTTGTGCGTATGCACGCATGTGTAGCTGTGTGTGCGTGTGGCACACACTTATGTCGTGGGCACACACGCACGTGCACATCTGCGTGCATTTATGGTTGCACGTTCATATTTGGTGGCTGTACATAACCGGTGATGACCCCTCTGACTCTGGTGTTTCTGTTCCCGCCACCAGAAATGACTTTGAGGCCCTGACACCAGGCTGCGCCTTCCTGGAGTTAACAGGTCATGCGGAGCACACGGATTCCGGAAGAGAGAGGGTTTTTAATCGTAGCTGCTAGCCATCGGGGACGGCAGGAGGGATGGAGGGATGGGGGCCAGCCGGGGGTGCCTGCTGCCCGGAGGCCGGGGCTCAGGGCTCAGGGCACAGAGGGCGTCCTGGGCTCCCGCCAAGGGTGGTGGCCTCCAGAGGGAGGCGGCTGCGCGGCCTCGCCGTGTCCGCGCCGAGCCTGGGTTCACACCGCTGTCCAGAAGCTCGAGCAGCTTCACAGCCGTGCTTTGGGCACAGCGGCACCGCAGCGGGCCAGCATCCGGGGCCACCGCACCAGGCCGCTGCGGCCACTCTGTGTTCGATGAAGGTGGGACGAGCTGGGGCTTCGCGGCCCCGTCCATGTTTCCACGGCTTTGTTTCCACGGCTTTATTCCCTCTGCTTCGCTTCCTTCCGGCCTATTTCCTTTTCCTCCCCCCTCTCTCTCCCTACCCCCTCCTTCCTTTCCTCCCTCCCTTCGAAAAACAAAACAGTGATAAAATGCCTTATCTTCCGACCCTCACGCCACGCGGTAGAGATGCAGCACAGTGTTTACCTCGATACGCAGCCGTGGTTTTTTTCCTGTAGAAAAAACATTTGCTCCGAAGCTTTTCTTATATTTATTCCCACATATTCCCCTCCCCGACTTCTTCCTATGTCCCCTTACATCTAAAAACATCGCGCACTCTCTGCTTGCACTTAGCATCCTCTGGGCCCGGGAGGCTTGACGCGTGTGTGTAAATCGCACGCCGTTCTGAGCGGCCTTGTTGCGTGGGCATGGTGTCATCTGACGTCATCACGAGACGCGTGAGCCCAGCACGGTAAGATATCTTGAGGGAGAGAGAGACCACGTCATTCGCATAAGTTTTATTACAATGTATCGTTATAGTCTATCTCATTGTTAGTTATTGTCAGTAATGTCTCACTGGGCCTAATGGATAAATGAGTTTATCATAGTTGTGTATGGAGAGGAGAAAAACATCTTGTACAGAATGTCCGGTGCTCTCCGAGTGTTTAGGTGTCCACTGAGCGTCTGTGAACATGTCCCCCGTGGATGGGATGGGGGTGCACTGCCTTAAAGAAAGCACGTAGCATTAAAACCCCAGCGAGCACAAGTCCAGGCAGAGTCACATGCGAGCTAGCGGTCAGGCTCTCTGCTCCTCCCCATGCTTCTTTAACTAAACTCTAGATGGTTCTGGAAGGTGGGCGCGTGGGAGCTTGTTGCAGATGCGCGTTCTCGAGCCCTGCCCGTACCTGCTGACGCTGTGGGCCGCCCGGCTACCTGACGCCGGTGCTAAGGCTTGGGACCTGGGCTGCAGGGTGACCTGCAGACCCTCTGCAGACTCCGAGGCTTCTGCCTTCGCTCCCACCATATGATGCACACGGGGAGCAAGGGAGGAGCAGGTGGGGAAAGGCGGGTTAAGCACCCGAGTACTCGCATGCTGTGGGACAGTGCAGGGCCGTGACAGACAATTTAGATGGCTTCCCGCTTCGGCCACCGATGAAGTCTCGCAATTGGCTTATAACTACTCATGATCGACACCTTTCTTCTGAAAGAGTCAAAGCTTAGAAGATTCTACAGTGAACACGTAGGGTTTTTAATTCTACTGCCAACTCCGAATCTTTCGACCCTTCCTGGCTATGTCACCTCCGCCGCTGGACAAGCTCCTCGGCCTTGGAGGCCAATGCGATCAACGAGCATGAGGTTCTGTCTTCTGTCTGACTCCACGGCCTCGGGAGTGAGCGCGGGGTCCCTGCATGGGAACCTGGAAGTGACCCAAAGCCGCCGAGTTCCCTACCGAGGCCATGCCACAGTCTAGCGGATTTCTCCCTCAGAAAGTCATGTCGTCCCTTACAGTCTTAGGAAGACCACGCTACACTGGCCGGACTTTGCCCGTAGCGCCCAGCGAAAGAAACAGTTTCCCTTCGTAACGTGAGGAGGAAATACGTCCTCTATAAGCCCCATCTTCACACCTTCAGACTTGCATTATCTCGTCTCCGAGGTGCTGACTCACTCGCATACAGACTTCTGCTCTATCAAGGGAGGGAAATTATTTCACAGTAGCTCTTATCAGAAACCTATGGAGGTGGTTAAAGCGTGCGGCGTATTCAAACGTGGTTAGCTTTCCCACAACTGGGGAAAGACGATCGAATTCTTCGTAGGAATCAACAGGCCCAAGTTCTGTCTTGAATATCTTCAGACGGATTGAAAAGGTCGTTGAAATGTCACAAGGTCAGAGATGCTGGGAATAGAAGGCGTGCCCGTCGTTCATGATGTTAGCAACCTTAAGTCACGTCTCTTCTGCCTCATCGGACATCTCGATTACGTAAAGCCGAAACGTGGTCATCCTGACAACACTCCGTGCCATCTGTTCATTGTCAGCAGTTAGTTTGGATGATGATCGTGGCTGCGTGAGGGAATGTTTGGTCTCTGTTTCAGCCGAAGACCATTTGCTGGGTGTTTGTATTACCCACAGTTTCTGGATCTGGGCCGCGAAAGTCAGCTTCTGTAATTTCTCCCATGAAAGGGAGTCACCACTTCGTGATCGAATTTGTGACTTCACGTCACAGGAACTGGCTCTCGACTGTGTGTGTGTGTGTGTGTGTGTGTGTGTGTGTGTGTGTGTGTGTGGAGTGGTGTTGGTGGTGTAGCTACTGCTTAATAATAATAAGGCTTTTAAAACACCTCGAACCTTTGAAGATGCTATGTAGTGATGTTATCAAGCCATTGCCCACTGACGTGTGACATTATGGGAACCTGCGGACACGGAAGACTTAGTTGGTCAGGCCGCGTGTGAATTATGGCCGGAAGATCAAAAATGAGCTAACGTTGCTGGAAAACGTGTAGCTTCGTCCACTAGCAGTCACTTAACCGATGACAACCCAAGCTGCCCAAAGCCCACTTGTGTCACTCGCGGGATATGGAAAGCTGTCGCCGGCCCGCAGAGCGGCGAGCCACAGGCGAAAGCCAGTGAGAAAAAACACGATGATTGGGACAGCCGCTGTGACAAATACGACGGAGCTTTCGTCAAAAAGTGAACACTAGAACCGCCGTAGGATCCCGCTGTTTCGCTTCTGGGTGTTTATCCGGAGGAAATGAAGTCGCTTTGTCGGAGAAGCGTCCCTGTGCGCACGCTCATCACACCGTTATTCAAGACTGGGCGAAGAAGATGCGGTCCATACAGACAACGGAGGACTCCTCGGCCGTAGAAGGAAGGAAATCCTGCCCCTTGCGACCACGTGGATGGAC
>NW_011898810.1:2923-5078 GCF_000151845.1 Pteropus vampyrus | reverse complement strand
ATAAATCTGGTCAACAACTTGGTTGATCTCAGGAAAACCATCATGGTAACAGATAAAGATCATCTTTACCTCGAAGTGAAGCAAGGAGATGATGCCGAGATTATTATTTTTTCTCTTATTTCCCAACTGCCCTCCACTTTGGCAAACATCAGCTTGTTCTCTGTATCTATGGGTCTGTTTTTCTTTTGTTTTGTTTGCTCATTTGTTTTGTTTCGTTTTTTTAGATTCCACAAGTAAGCACAATTATATGGTATTAGTCTTTCTTTGTCTGACTTATTTCACTTAGCATAATATCCTCTAGGTTCATCCATGTTGACACAAATGGCAAGATTTTATTCCTTTTTTTATTGAGTAGTATTCCATCAATGACATTTTCTTTATCCAGTCATCTATTGATGGACATCTAAGTTGCTCCTATATCTCGGCTATTATAAACAATGCTGCAATGAACATAGAGGTACATATATCTTTTCCAATCGGTGGTTTCATTTTCTTCAGATAAATACCCAGAAGTGGTACTGCTGGGTTGTATGGCAGCTCTATTTTTTTTTTTTTTTTTTGAGGCATCTCCATACTGTTTTCCATAGTGGCTGCACTAATTAACAAGTCCACCAACAGTGTATGAAGATTCCCTTTTCTCTACATCCTCACCAACACTTGTTATTTGTTGACTTTTTAATGATAGCCATCCTGCCAGGTATTAGGTGGTATTTCATTGTTGTTTTGCTTTGTATTTCCCTTATGATTAGCAATGTTTATCATCTTCTCATATGTCTATTGGCCATCTGTATGTTCTCTTTGGAGAAATATCTATTTAGGTTTCCTGCCCATTTTTTAATTGGATTGCTTGGAAATTTTTTTTGGGGGGGTGGACGTTAAGCTGCATGAGTTTCTTAGATATTTTGGATATTAACCCCTTATTGAATGTATAATTTGCAAATATCTTCTCCCATTCAGTAGATTATCTTCATTTTGTTGCCGGTTTCCTTCACTGTGCAAAAACTTTTTACTTTAATGTAGTCCCATTTGTATATTTTTGCTTTTGTTTCCTTTGCCTGAGGAAATACATCCAAAAAGATATTGCTAAGACTAATGTCAAAGAGTTTATTGCCTATGTTTTCTTCTAGCAGTTTTATTGTTTCACGTCTTACATTTAAATCTTTTATCCATTTCAAGTTTATTTTTTGTATATGGTATAAGACAGTCGTTGAGATTACTCTTCATAGGTATAAAATCTTCTTCTTTCTTAAAGGTATTAACACTTTCTTCCACTGAAAGACACCAAGATAATGTCTATGCCCATTTCTCTAAAATAATCTTAAACCAAGAAGCTTCATTGATAGAGGCCATGAAAGGCTTGAAAGAATGCATCAAGCCCTTCAAATGATATTCTCAATGTTATCTATGAGTTCATTAGGGACTAGGGCCCATAGCTTCTAGGCACATAGGAGCAAGTGTCTTCGAAAGCATTAGACTCAAAAAAAAGTATCATTTCCTTCTTTCTCTCTACTCTTTCAAACTCAAAATTTAAAAAATAGATTCCATTCAGTGAGGGCAGCAAAACTTATTTTGTGGCTAAACATGACCTGAATCATTTTCAGAGGTATAAATGCAAAGTCTTTATTTTATATCCAAGGCAAACAACAGAACATGGGTAATAGGGTAGTTCACACACACACACACACAAAATACATATTAAAATGGTTGAAGTTTGCAATGTTGTTTGATGGCTTGAAAGAAGTTTTTGCTTTCAGGGTAGATGAGAAATTTGTCCTTGGGTTATAAACACCCTCTTTGAGGACCACTTCCTCCACTCTTAATATAGAATGTTTCTAATTAAATGCCCTTTAAATTGAGCAAGAACTAAGAATCAGTGTTTGAATATTGCCAGTTTCTGTGATTTATTGTGTCAACACGGTATCAAGGAATATAGTAGGTGGATGGATTTATTTTTTCTATAACTTTGTGGTTCCTACTTCACATAAATACACAAAAATATGCCCACTCATAAATATACCTCTTCTAGGAGTTATGTCATGTGCCTGTCATAGTGGCTAGGGTAGTATGGGCTTGCTAAGCCATTGAGCTATGCAGGTGTAATTCAAATATCCACTCCTTGTCATTACGTAGGCCTAATTCAGCCTAAGATATTAAA
>NW_011898810.1:0-318 GCF_000151845.1 Pteropus vampyrus | reverse complement strand
GTCTCATTTTTTATTTTATCTGTAACATATATCAGTACTTAGTAAATAGTAATTTCTTAAACACTAATTAAAATAAATCAACATAACCAACGCAGCGTAGCTGAAGAGAAAAAAAAAAAAAACAAGAGATAATTATATCTTAGAGCACACATATGGAAATACAGTGTGCAAAACAAGGAACAAATTCGGTTCTGTATCTGGATCTGGGTTGTAGATATATTGGTTAACTGGTGAAATGATGAGGAAAATATTTCCAACTATGAGGGCTTGTTGAATACGGAAGCTATTTATCCTGAAGAAGACAGAATGCACAAAGAA
>NW_011898809.1:1583-2532 GCF_000151845.1 Pteropus vampyrus | reverse complement strand
GCTCAGCAGATCAACAATGGAAAATAGATCAACTTGGGTCCTGAACTTACAGGACACTCAGATCTTGCTCTAGATTCCATCACCTAAAAAAAAAAAAAAAATGCCCTACTCCTACTTTGTAGATGGGTAGGTGGGACATAGCAGACTGAGGGTCTATTAAATACAGAGGGGCTGCCCCACTGGACCACACTAGGCCGTGGACTTGACTTTGTGAACATAGATTCTAGGGAGTTCTGTTCTGTCAGATCACATGGATAAAAGTCACACTTAACTCAGAGTGATTGACACCTGGGTCTGTCATTTCTGACTGTCTGCCACGTCTGATCATCGGTGTTATGCCTTTTAGCATCTTCATAATTAGTTCAGTAATCCAACCCTTCCCTGATCTGATTTTTTTGTGGTTTAGCCTTTAACCATCATGACAATCAGAGTCCTGAAGTAGTTTGCTGTGCCATATGGCCAATAAGAAGATTATGATGACTGGTGCTTTTAAAATCCATCTTGGCCTTGACTTTGCATGGCCAATGAAATCATTCATTTTTTTCCAAGGCAAAAAATCTGTGCAGGAAAGCAGGGAGTGTGTTTTATAACTGATTTCTCATTGGGTTATGTCTGGGAAAGCTTTCTAGTCTTTTTTAGATCAATGTACATGCCTATTAATTTCCAAACTTCTGTAATGTGCCTGATTTAGAGAACTATAGAAGATAATACCCCTCCCATCAACGAAACTTATTTAGAATCATGGTCCTTCCATACAAAGAAATATTCTCAAAAATAAAAAGAAACAAACAACATGGGTGAATCTCATATGCTTCATACTCATAAGCAAATGGCATCAGATTTAAAAGGTCACATATTGCATGATTCCATCTGAATGACATTCTGAAAAAGACACATCTGTAGGGACAGAAAACAGCTCAGGGCTTGACAGGGCTGGGAGGGTGGCGGT
>NW_011898809.1:0-313 GCF_000151845.1 Pteropus vampyrus | reverse complement strand
TAAAAAGAAACAAACAACATGGGTGAATCTCATATGCTTCATACTCATAAGCAAATGGCATCAGATTTAAAAGGTCACATATTGCATGATTCCATTTGAATGACATTCCGAAAAAGACACATCTGTAGGGACAGAAAATAGCTCAGGGTTTGACAGGGCTGGGAGGGTGGCGGTGGGTGGGGAGCAGGGAAGATTGACCACAAAAAGAGGTATGAGGCAATTCTCTGGAAAGATGGAAGTACTCTATCTTTATTATGGTAAGGGTTACACAGCTGTATGTCTGCTGTGGTAACTTTTATGTGTCAACTTGGCT
>NW_011898808.1:3730-5583 GCF_000151845.1 Pteropus vampyrus | reverse complement strand
TCTATTTAAATACATATTAACAATAAACTATTAGAAAGAAAATTCAACAATATTTATGCCATGTGCCAAGGCATTGCTCTTGGCAGTGGTTCTTAAATATTTTATTCTCAGGACTCCTTTATACCCTCAAAAATTTTGAACTTTTATTTATGTGGATTTTCAATATTTAATATATTTGAAATTAAAAACTTTTTAATATTTTCCAATTAATGAATTTATTTAAAATTAATGATAATAAATCTATTATATGTTAATTGTATGTAACATATTTTTATGAAAAATAGCTATCTTTTCCCAAAAAATTTCAGTGAGGAATGTGGTACTGTTTTATATAATTGCAAATTTCTTTCATATCTGAGTTAATAGAAGATAATTGCATTCTCACATAGACTTCGATTTGTTATAATGTGTTGTTTGAAAACATATTTCCAATGATAGTTGGAAAAGGGGGAAATGTGTTCATTGCTATAACCTTTTCAGATAGTTGTGGATATTCTTTAATACAACACCAAAACTAAAAAAGTAGTAGCTTCCTAAAAGTTAGTTATCATGGGGACTCCGACATCGTATCAGTCAACTTTCTGTACTCTGCTAAATTAAAGCCCATTGATCTATCTTGCAATTTGAAGGGATTTTTTCTCCATGTGTGATTTATAAAATTTTTTAACACTGAGTAACTGAGGGTTACGCATATATCTGAACTATCAACACGTTTCATTACACAATATCAGAAAATATATCATATTACTTAATATCAGTATCCAACTCACTTAAAAAATCTTTAAGTCTTAAGAGGCCGTAAAGTTCAATCATAGACATAAATTTTCCCCAACTCTAAATTTACTTGCAAACTTGAATTTATCATCATCAACAAATACTATCAGTTGTTTTCCTTGAAGTGACAGGCTCACTTCATTCTTCTTTGAGAAAATGTCTGCCGAATACCTAAATGCCCTGAAACTAAAACCAGAGTTTGTCTCACAGTTGTTATGTCAAGTAAATACGATGTTCCATAGCAACTCAAACACACAAATTCTTTCCCTCGAGTGAGTGGCAGAAGTTCTGAGGTATACTTCCCATTTCATCGCACAGAATAATAAAGAGACGTGTACTAAAAATTCAAGATTTAATGAAATTAGTAAGTTTTACAGCTTTATCAAGAACATTCTTAAGTGAAACCAGCATTCTCCTATCACCCCAATATGAGTGGGTGATGGTGAAGCATATAGTGACCACTAGTACAATTTGGTGCCACTGCTTTGACACACTAAAGCATCGAAAATTTTCCACACCATTGCTTTTGAAAAACCATGTAATAACTTATAGTGATTCCCAGGCTCTCCAAGATCCAGGGTCCAAAATCCGTCACCATAAATCTATGCCATTCAGTTCTGCTGTTTAATTCAACTTGACCTTTCTCGTGTTCTGTCCACGGCATCACTTCTCACACTGGGCACCAGCACCTGCTCTCCTTTCCTTCCTCGTCTGTCTTCCCTTCGCTCCATTACTTCCTGTACCCTCGGTGGGTAAGACCGACAGTGGGATGGGATGCTGTAACCTCCCCCTACGATGCCCAACCATTTCCCAAGGCAAGGCAGCAAGTCGTCCTCCATTTTATTTGTACTGCCAAGTGCTCGTGATTCATTTGGGTAGAAGACTAAGAAAAATTAGAAGCACGGGGAAATTAGGGACCATAGATATTTTTGTAATTATCTCACAATGATGGTCCTGGCCTAGAGTTTCAGACTCCCGATATTGACTTGTAGCCTCTCCCTCCCTCATTTCCTCCCTCTCTTTGGTTGTCACATCCCAGTTTCCCCATTCTGGACCACTGCCCGACCACAGCAGCCTCC
>NW_011898808.1:0-785 GCF_000151845.1 Pteropus vampyrus | reverse complement strand
AAAAAAAAAAAACTAAGAAAACTGGTGCCTATTTACTTAACTTTTATTTAACTTTTATTTAACTTTTTATTTAACTACTTATTTAACTTTTATTTAACTACTAGTTTCCCAAGGAATTCAAAATTAAGTTAGACGTTAATTCGTTAATTCTTATTTTCTAAAGACAACTCTGGAAGCCATATATATGACTAGTTTTCTCAAACATTGAAATGACTTTATGTCTTTTATTTTAAACCATTAAATATTTCTTTTAATAAAGTGACTTTTTGACAATAAACTCTTCTTGGCTTATATATTTCAAGTAACATTTGATTCGAGATGATCTTGTGTTCCTTGTACTGTTTTGGGCGACGTCTCTTTCTGGAAGGGTCAAAGATACACCAAACTCTAGGGAAAAATCAACTAAATAAAGTAAATAAGATTAGGAAGTATATGATGTTTATGGTCAGCTGTTTTTAAACCCATCAAAATTAATCTTCCCCCAACACACCTAAAAACACCTACCCACACACCTATGCAGACACAGGATGTCCCCTCGGGCTGGAGTTGGCCCTGTGGCAAGCATTTATGACAGCCTAGGATCTAAGCCTTAGCTTGCTTGCTCATTAAATCAGCTTAATAATAATAATAATAATAATAGCTGTCTCACAGAGAAGTGAAGAGAATTACGCAGAGGTAATTTTCACTGACATTTTGTACAGTGCTATATAATAATTACAGTGCATAATTAGGACCAAATAAATGTTAACTGGTATTTCTGTTATTACTGCTACATCCACAGACAT
>NW_011898807.1:2484-4079 GCF_000151845.1 Pteropus vampyrus | reverse complement strand
ATCCACACAACAGCGCGAATGAATTTTAAATGCATTCTGCCAGGTGAAGGATCCAAAGATCTCATTTATAGGACATGCTGGAAAAGGCAAAGCTGTACGGTCAGAAACGAACAGATTGGTGGTCGCCAGGGGTGGGAGGCAAGAACGCACTACAAGGGAACACGGGGCGGGGGGCGGGGGTGTGGGGGAGCTGCTGGTTAGGTCGTGCAGTGATGGCCACACGACTCTGCAGAGAAAGGTACAGTGAGGAGTGAACTTTGCTATTTGCAATTAAAACCAAAACCCAAAAATTAGCCAGCTTATTGGGAGCTCCCGGGATGGGATGCAGGCCGTGACCAACATATGACATGACCTTACTGAACGCGGTGCCCTGAAAGGTGCCGACCCGATAGCTTTAGGAAACAGTGTCTTGACTGGTTACTGTAAGGCTAAAGAAAAAGGAGTTATACATAAACGCTGTTTAGTTGGCAAATTTGTTTCTCGCAGGGGTATGAACTGGCAACTCTGCTAGGGCTAAATAAGTAAATACATCGTAGACAACGGGAGTTTAGGCTTCTCACTGTCCAAGAAAGAAGCTACCAATAAGAAACGGGACAATGGAACAAACCCATGGTCCTGGACGAGCGTCAGAGATACCCGTATGGCTCGTGGTTCTTTCAAAACACGCACAGAGAGATACGGGAATAAGCAGCCTCGTGTGTACGTATAGGTTAGAACACACGTCCCCTGAGAGGCCTAGAAGTGGTGACAGCCCAGTAGCAAGGAGCACACCCAGCACCCAGACCCCAGTGTCTAATCCCGTTTTCCAGTAAACGAGACCAGGCGTCCTTAAACAATGGCCGATTCTGGGCTGGTGCGGTTGACATAGCAAACCAGCGCGGAGCAGGTCACGGTGCCAGAGAGCGAGGACGGGCTAAGAAAACCCCAGTGAACACAGGCGCCAAGCCGATGACGCTCCCGGGGCCAAGGCTGGAACTGTTCAAGCTACGAGTTAAAGATCGATAGGCTACAATCCTGGGAACGATGTACGTAGCCGCGTGTCCACAGTGAGAGGATGCACGATGGAAGGAACAAATTAGTGGGAAGGGACAAGGCTTCGTTGCAGAAGAATTCCAAATCATACCCGTAGGATGAGCGAGGGGTACAGACGGCACCATCAGACCCGCTGCTGGGAGTTTAAGGAGAGTCGGCTGTCCTGACCGCCCACGGCGTTCGCGGGCATAATCCCGCACGCTTCCCCCGGGAAGCCCACCTTGCTCCCCCTACCCCCGGGAGTCACGACCTGCTTCTACGGAATGGAGTTTTTACGGGAAATATGCGACTGGTCTTCATCTGGGTCTGGCACAGGGCTCCAAAAACCCAGGGACCTTCCTGAGCGACAGGGGTGACAGGAGCGACTTTTGTTCTAGCGAGGCAGAGGCAACTCTATGCGGCCCCCACACAGCTTTGGGGTGCGGGGGCTGGCCACCAGCAAGACCCGGCTTGGACCTTCCGGTGTCACACCCCCAGCCTCGGGGGAGGGGAAAGGGACTGAGACCGAGTTAATCACCACGGGACAGCGATTTAATCAACCGCACGCACATAACGAGACATCC
>NW_011898807.1:0-1464 GCF_000151845.1 Pteropus vampyrus | reverse complement strand
CAACTCTATGCGGCCCCCACACAGCTTCGGGGTGGGGGGGCTGGCCACCAGCAAGACCCGGCTTGGACCTTCCGGTGTCGCACCCCCAGCCTCGGGGGAGGGGAAAGGGACTGAGACCGAGTTAATCACCACGGGACAGCGATTTAATCAACCGCACGCACATAACGAGACATCCATAAAAAACCCCTCAGGAGGGGTCTGAAGGGGTCTGGAGGGCTCTGGGGGGTGAACACAGGCCCGTGCCGGTGGGCACAGGGGCTTGGTGCCCGGCGCCCCGTCCTTTGCCCCGCGCATCTCTTCCATTTGGCTGCCGCTGAGTTTATAAAAACCTGTAATTAAGTAGAGCGCTTTCCTGAACGCTGTGAGTCTCCGTGGAGTCTGGGTGCAGGGGGAGGAGGGGGATGGATGAATTCGCAGAAGGCTGGGCAGAAACGTGGGTGGCCTGAGCACCCCATTTGGGCTGGCGCCTGGGGCACGGGCCGTCTTGTGGGATTGAGCGCTTCCCCCGGGCTGCACCCACTCTGGGAACCGGGCTCAGAGGCGAGCGCATCCCCGACACCCAGAGTCGGTGGCGGGGGCTGGAGGAGCCGGGTGGAACGGCGCCACGCGGTCGGGAAGACGGCGCGGCGGACGCAGGGCCTGGCCAGGGGAACCGGAACCACCGGGCGCCCTCATCCGGGATCACGGTTCCGTCCCCAGGAGCGAGCCACGTTGATGTCACGTCCCCCGCATACGATGCCATGCAAAGGGCACTTCACGCCTGTGGATTCTTCCCCCAAATCCAGGGCCCAGTTAATCCCGAGGAAACGTCAGGCCGACGCCAGGTGGAGGCGCATGCGCCACAAACACTGGACCCGGCTCGTCTAAGGCGCCAAGGCCGCGGAAATAAAGAAAGGCCGAGAGACCATCGACCATCGCAGAGACGGAGAAGGCAGGACTGAGGGCGACGTGGGGTCCTGGGCCAGGACGGGACTTTAGCAGAAAAGCTGGGGAAATGCAAATAGTCTACAGGTCAGATTTTTAAAAAGGGGCGCACGCTCCTGACACGCACGGAGCAGTATGAGCGAGCGCCACGCACGTCGCCCTGTGTGAAAGAGGCCGGGCTCGGAAGCCCCGTGCCCACGTGTCCCTGCACGGGGCACGCTGGGGCGGGCACAGCTGCCGCTCGGAGACAGGGAGGTGGCTGCCCGGGGTCGTGGGGGTGGGGCTGGCCACAGGTGGTGGACAAGGGGCGCAGAGTGATGTGCTGTGTCTTGATTGTGGCAGTGATTACCCGACTCTATGTCCACCGGCAGGAGTGAATTTTACTACGTGCTACCCACAAATTCAAAAGTAAATTTTAAAAATTCCCAGTATCATTCTTAATCTAAAATTTCCCGTTCGTATACTTAGTTCACACATGACCAGGCATACGTCTCAGAACCAGGCGAGACCGACCACGCCGAGGGACGGCGGCCAGGCCAC
>NW_011898806.1:0-1691 GCF_000151845.1 Pteropus vampyrus | reverse complement strand
GTTATGGTCACGTTTAAGATTTGAGTTAGATTTAGGATTAGATTTAGGGTTAGAGTGAGTTTAAGTGTTTAATTAGGGTTAGGGTTAGGGTTATTGTTAGGGATAGGTTTATGGTTAGTTTTCGCGTTATGGTTTGGATTAGAGTTACAGTTATGTTTAGCATGAGGGTTAGGGTAAGAGGTAAGAGTTAGGATTAGTGTTAGAAATTGGATTCAGGCTAGGATTAGTTTTGGGTTATGGTGAGGGTTAGGTTTATTTTAGGGTTAGGTTTAGGGTTTGAGTTATGTTTAGAGGTTAGGGTAAGTTTTAATATTAGATTTAAGGTTTGTGTTAGGGTTAGGGTTAGGTTTTAGGGTTAGGCTTAGCATTAGGGTTAGAGTTAGAGTTCGGTTATTGTTAGGTTTACTGTTAGGGTTAAGATTAGCATTAAGTTTAGGGTTCGTTTTAGGATATAGGTTTAGGTTTAGTGTTATTCTTAGTGTAAAATTTAGGATTAAGGTTAGAATTATGAGTAGGCTTAGCTTAGATTTCAGTTAGGATCTGGGTTAGGGTGAGTGTTAGGTTTACCTTTAAGGTTTGGTTAGATTTAGGGTTAGGGTTAGGGTTAGAATTAGTTTTAGAGCTTAATTAGAGTTAGGGTTAGGTTTAGGGACAGAGGTTATGTTTACTTTTATTGTTAGTATAAAATTTACCGCTATGGTTTGCGTTAGGGAGATAGATATGTTTAGGGTTATGGTTAGGGTAAGAGGTTAGAGTTAGGATTTGTGTTAGGGTTAGGATTATGGTTAGGAATAGATTAAGGTTAAGTGTAGGCTAGGGTTAAAGTTAGGGTAAGAATTTAGTGTTAGTATTAGTGTTAGGGTTAGGGTTAAGGTTAAGTTAGGGTTAGAGTTAGGGTTAGGGTTAGGCTTAGTTTTAGTGTTTGGATTAGTTTTAGGGTTAGGTTTAGAATTAGGATTAGGTTTAACTTTCTTTGTTTGGTTATGGTTAGGAATAGAGTAGGAGTTAGGTTCGGGTTAGGGTTAAGGTTACGTTTAGGGTTTGGAGTAGGGATAGTATTACTGTTAGGATTCAAATAACTTTTAGTTTAGGAGTCAGTTTATGGTTAGGGTTATGTTTAGGTTTAGCTCTGGGTTAGGGTTAAGGATAAGGTTAATGTTAGATTTGGGTTAGGGTTGGGGTAAGAGTTTATAGTTAGGATTAGTTTTAGGGTCAGGGGTAGGGGTAGGGTTCGGTTAGGGTTAGGGTGAGGGTTAGAGTTAGGGTTATGGTTTAGGGTTAGTGTATGGGGATAGTGTTAGGGTTATTCTTAGTGTAAAATTTAGGGTTAGAGTTAGAATTACAGTTAGGATTAGCTTTAGATTTAGGGTTCGGATTAGGATTAGCTTTAGATTTAGGGTTCGGAACTGCGTTAGGGTTAGTGTTAGGGCTACGTTTAAGGTTAGGGTTAGATTTAGGGTTAGGGTTGGGGCTAGAGTTAGTTTTGGAATTAAATTAGGGTTATGGTTAGGTTTATGGTCAGAGGTTAAATTTAGTGGTATTGTTAGTGTAAAATTTAGGGTTAGGATTCGGGTTAGGGTTAGGTTTAGGATTTAAGGTTAGGGTTTGTGTTAGGCTTAGGTTTAGTATTAGAGTTAATATTAGGATTAAGATTCGCTTTAATTTTAGGGAGAGGGTACTTGTTATTATTA
>NW_011898805.1:5848-6227 GCF_000151845.1 Pteropus vampyrus | reverse complement strand
ATTTTGTTTGTATTATTTCCTGTCAATCTTTTGTCTTACTGTGGGGTTGTCACTTTTTTTCATTCCCAGTTTTATTTATTTGCACCCTCTATCTTTTTTCCGGATAAGTCTGGCAACAGGTTTATCACCTTTGTTTATATTTTCAAAGAATCAGTTCTTGGTTTCTTTGATCCTTTCTATTGTTTTTTAGTTCTATTTTGTTTATTTCTGCTTTGATGTATCATTTCCTTCTTCTACTCACTTTGAGCTTTGTTTGTTCTTTTTTAGTTCCTTTAGGTATAAGAATAGATTGGTTTTTGGCCACACATTTGCTCTATCCTGAAAAATACTCAAGGTGCACTTGAAAAGAATGTATATTCAGCTGCTTTTGAGTAAAATG
>NW_011898805.1:0-2278 GCF_000151845.1 Pteropus vampyrus | reverse complement strand
ACCATGAATATCAAGTGCTACCTTATAAAAATAGTGCAAGAGGAAATTCATCCCATACATTCAGAGGTCTTATGAATTCCATTTAGAAATATGAATTTAGAGGTAGAACCACCTTGCTCAGGTTTATCAGGAAGAATGTCAAGTTCTATTGAATTTTGGGGGGCCAAAGTGATCTTAGGCAGCTGTTCTATGTACTATAGCAGGATGCATCACAGTTGCCAAGTAACTGCAGTTTGTCTATTATCGAGTGTCATCTCTACGGAATAGCTTTAAGATTATTTTTTTAAATAATTCTATTAAAAAATTCACAGAAATTTTCTAACAGAAAACTTATAAGCTGGAAAAGAACTCTAGATATTTAACACTACAATGTCACGGTAAATAAATCACAATGATAACAAAAGAGGAATTGAAATTCATATTTGACTATGATATAGATATTAGGAAATTGAGTTTTAAGTTTATATTTCCTTTGTGCATATTAGGTACAAGAACTAGATCCAGGCAGGCCGACATTCAAACTCTGATTCAACTAATTCTTTGCCAGATAACCTTAGACAATTTTTTTAATGCAAAATTCCTGAGTTTCAGTTTTCTTATCTGTAAAATAAGGATAATAGTTAATATTAGGATAGAATAGAAAAAATGCTTAGTGCAGTATTTGGTGATAACCATGCCCTCATAAAGAGAAATACTAATTAAATTTTTCCTGTTTTCTTTTTTTAATACTCTAGGACATTTAGTTGAAAATTCTCTTACAATATCCATGGTATATTACATTTGTGAAGTAATTTTTAATCCTTTAATATAAAATTTATGATATAACTTCGAAGAGTTATTATTCCACTGCTTTGCAAAACTATTACATCCAATTCTGATATATTACAGTCAGCTCTATGGTTGCCTAGTGAGTACAATTATTCTATGGTAGTATGATAACATAATTTTACTGAAAGCTGAATAATATAAAATTAGCTTAAATAAAATGTCTTGATAGAAAAAACAAGAACTTATGTCTCTATGTAGAGCATATTATAACAGGGACTCATTTTTCATTAAGCAGTTTTTGTGAAGATTATTTTATCAGTAGAAAATAGCCTGTGCTCTCAATTCATTTAAAATCTATCTAGAAAGTTAAAAGATAGAACACACACAAAAGTCAAACAAAAAACATAAAAATCATCCTGGCTCATGTCATACATAAGGGGAAAGTTGAGGAGAAATTTAAGTAAAGTTTTTTGTCAGAAATAAGTTATGTGTGAAATTTTCATAATTAATTGGAAATAAGAGGAGAAAATGAAAATGAGGAAAAAGTCACACAGGAGATCATGCCAATATTTTTTTCTAAAGAAGAACATCACCATTTTTGGATAGTAGAGATTCTGCAACCTGAGATGAGAGCAAATTTATCCCCCTGTCGCATACTTTTCTTTTAGGATTTTTATTAAATAATGTGGATCAAGTCAGAATTTAAGAATTTCAAAGAGAAAATATTTCTGATATTCAGATTTGTTCACTTTTCAAGGTACTACACTCTCTTTACAAAGGCATGGTGAAAATAGAGAGATTTTGAGATAAATGATTTAATTAGATATTGACAAATTTTAGAAAGTAGCTTAGTATGACAAAAATACCATAGAGGGTAAAATGTTTAGCAAAATCTGCAAATGAATTCAAGAGAGAGGATGAAGAAAAGAAAGCAAGCCAAAGAAGAGAAAAGAGAGAATGGCTAATAAATAATTAGGTGGGACGGGTTTGCTACCATTCGTAAAGTACGTAAATATTAAACAAAGTATTTTAGCTGTTTTCCTGAAAAAAAAGTTCACATAAGACCGATTTAAAAAACTATTAATTGCTTCTCTAATAGAATACCATCATGGGTCATTATTTCCAAATATATAATGTTAAGTTGAATATAAAATGTTAGAGGTTTTCATATAATGTGAAGAAAGAGACTATATATTTCAAGCAGAAACAACTTTTGTTAAATTCTAAGAATCAATCCAAAAAATAAGCAAACAAAAAATATTGGGGCTAAGAATATTTTTTAAAAAGTTTTCTTTCCTTTTTCATTATATGAAAATAAAGAAAACTAAAATAATTTGTATGAAAGTTGACAGATATTTCACTTCGTGAAAATCTAGGAATAAAAATAACACAAATGTAAACTAACCAGATGTTTATGATTAGTTCCTACTTAACATCACCCAGCTGTCTAAGGATGATTTTTATGGAGGAGGAGCATTGTAGAATGCCACATGTTTATATAAATCATGAG
>NW_011898804.1:4523-4832 GCF_000151845.1 Pteropus vampyrus | reverse complement strand
GCAGGCTTTTTTTTTTTTTTTTTTTCATGAGAGATTGCTTTCCAATCGTGGTGATGACAGGCAAATCTAGAAACAAACGGAGGCAGCTGACCTTGCCCGGCCCGGGAAGTGAGCAGAAACCCCAGGAATGCATTTTCATCATCAGTAATGGGCCGAAAACTTCCCGAACGTCTCTCGCTCTTTTCAAAGCCTTTGAGTTTGAGCTCTGCAGCCGCAGCAGAGCAGGATTGATACCCGAAGACTCCTGACCCCGGCTCACCCTTGGAGCGGGTGGATGTGCAAAACGTGGCATAGATTGAGGCGACGTCT
>NW_011898804.1:0-3273 GCF_000151845.1 Pteropus vampyrus | reverse complement strand
TCATAAGCATGTCTCTGTTTTCCTCTGTTGCCTTAGCATCTGATCCCTCCGCTCATTACGTCTGAATCCTCACTTCCTGGACATCCCAGCCGTTTTTGGTTAAGACCTGTCAGGACTGGGTCCGATGGATGGGACGTGGGATGACGAGATGGGGGGCGGGGGGAGCGGGAGGGGGGGAAGCTGTAGCTCATTGCCTGCCTTCTATCACAGGTTTGCAAATTTACATGAGAAAAATTGAAGTCAAATGGGCAGGCCGTCCAACTGGCACCCTAGCCTTGCAAAAAAGGTGCTTGATGGGTTCCCGTGAGCGCAGTTTTCATACTGGCCTGTGGCTAGTGACTTGTTTGCAAGGCTGTTCTAGCCATCAGGTGCTATGAGGAGGAAACCAAAAATAGATATGGAAGCTAAATCACAGTGTCGAGGTGGAAAAACCAAGGATTGCTCTGCCTGGGATGGGTTCTGGAGAATGCCCCACGCCCACTCTGCCCCCCAGGGCAGGGACGAAAGTGCTTGCTGATTATATCGCGCTTCCCCGGCTGGTTCACCCCTCCTTAGAGTCTCCTGACACAGCCCAGGCCTTGTCCCTTATTTCATACAGTGTGTGTACACCCTGTGACATCGCCATAACTACCCAAATGGTTCCTCTTTGGGGATCAGGGCTCAAAAGTGAGTCTGTGGACCAGGGGAGAGGAGGGCTGCTCGTGAGACTGGCTGGAGCAAGGGGATGGTGGACAGCGGAGGCCACAGGCTCATGATAATTAAGAGGAGAAGCTTCACCGTGTATCAAGACCAAACATCTTGATTCTCAAAGGCTGAGACAAACCAAACTCTTCACTGTGGGGCAAAAGTTAGAAGCAGTGACAGGGACCCCAAAAGATAATGACTATGGGAAGCATGAGGGTCCCTGAAGGCTTCGGGTCATGGAGGCAGACTGGTTGCTTCTCCTAACCACGCTACAACCCCAAAAGCAGTTTGGACGTTCATGAAATGCAAGGTCCCCAAGAAGCCAAAAATCTAGCCCTACTGGCCAGAAGGTGTTCTTCCTGAATTTCTGAAAACTGTTCCATTTTGGTCAGTGTAAATGCACGCGCCTATATTGTCTAGAATTAGAATGCCATGGGGCATTTTCACACGCTCAACCTGTTTAATCCTCTCAAAATCTGTACCAGGTAGGTATTACAATGTTTGCTTTACAGCCGAGGAAATGCAGGGTACTGAGCGGTGGGGTGATTCACCCAGGATCACACAGCCAGTAGACGGGTAGATTGGTCTTTCAAATTTCGAACTTGAGGAAATGATTCAACCCTCCACTTCTTCTCTGGCTCCATTTGACTCCACATCTCATTGTCATCCCGTTGTGCTGGTCCCTCCCGCTCCTCTATCAATAATATTTTGTGAAAAAGATTTGGGTTGAGTTCCAGAGTATTATTTTTGTTTTTATCTAATATTATTGTCCTGTGGAAACATCTCGGATGAAATGTCCTGTGTCTGTGCAATCCAGTAGGCGTGCTCCTGGGACCAAGGCGCTGACTTTTTAATTGTATTTAATTTTAATTACTGTTATTCTAATTAGCCTCATGAGGCTAATGGCCACCATGTTGGACAGTGTGGCTTTCTATAATCCTAGGCTGTATTTATATGTCAGTTTCCTTTTCAGAAGGGAACAAACTAAATTAAGTCCAAAAAAGGACTAGTTTTAATTGGTACAGCTCTTCTAAAGCAACTCGAAGATAGTGTGTGTCATAAATGGCAAGCATGGAAATATGTCACAAGTTTTCCAGACTATAATAGGTGAAGCATATAGAGAAAATGAAATCATCTAAGACTGCTATCAGCAAACTACAGCCCAAGGGCCAAATCCAGCCCACTGCCTGTTTTTGTAAGGCTTAGGCGCTAAGAATGCACTTAGATTTTTTGAAGCATTATAAAGACAAAAACAAAAAACCAAAAAAACAAGGGAAAAGGAACCAGGGTGCCTTGCAAAGCCTAGGAATCTTGATGATCTGACTCTTTCTGAAAAAAGCATGCTGATCTCTGATTTAAAGGATCCATTTTATTATTGAAAATACAAAATGAGAACATCACTTCGCTGTTTATAATGATCCTTTTTTCTAAATTTAAGAGTAAAAATGTATAATAATTATAGAAACCATATAATGTGTCCGACACCCTTCATTTTTAAATTGCATAATCGTATTATCTACACATTTTTCATCCTATTATTTTCACTTACTATCATGTCATGTACGCTTTAGGAAAATGTGTTAATGACCTCATAATAGTCTACTGTTTAATGATATTATATTTTAATCTATCCCTCCATTGTGGGGTACTCGGGTTGATAGCAATTTTTAAAAAATTATAAAGAAAATAGATAGTAATTTTAAAGAAAACAACAATTAATAGCTAATCCTCCTGTCACATAGCAAAATAAAACAAAAACTAGTTTCTTACAATAAGAGTCTTCATGGTGGACTCTTTAAGCAATGGTATTCAGACTGACAAGCTCAGTTAGTATTTTAGAATGGCAACCAACCTGAGACCACCCCCACCCCACTCCATTTGAATAGTTGAGGTCCCTTAGATTATTTCCATCTGAGGCCATGCATTGGTGCTGAATGTAAAAATGATCCACTTCTCCTAAGACAAATGGCTGAGGCTTCCTTTCTCCTACGCTTCTCCAAGTCAGCAATGCCTTCGGGGGCCCGACTGTGCACAGTCAGCTGGCTTCTGGCCACATTCACATGGGTTTTCTCGTCCAGATTAAGGTGCATATTTTGATGCAAAATCACATCCAATTTGGGCCAATTGGGCCAGCACGTAAAGGGTCATTTTTGCGCATGCACGTGTGCGCGCACACACACACGTGGGATGTACACACAGTCACCTGAGATACTTTTTCTCCATCAGGCCTGACATATACATGGCTAAGAGCCACAGGTCTTGCCTTTGATTGATATAAGAACGGTGTGACCGCTTTTTCTCCAAGAATCCAGCCTTCTTCCCCAAAGCTGAGGCGCCCTTCCTTCTCAGCAATTGTTTAGGATTCACCTGGTTTTTAACTTGAAAGTGTATGTTTCTCACTTTGGGGGAACAGTCGTGCCCTTGAGGAAAGGTGTGTATAAGTTACACTTTTGTAAATTAGATTCTATGTATTTACGGACTTCCATGATTGCTCCTGAGTTTTTTTTGTTTTTGTTTTTTAACACATCTTTAACTGGCCTTGAATGTTTTAGACTTAAATTGTCCCTCTTCCTAGCCAAATAGCTAATC
>NW_011898803.1:2350-2903 GCF_000151845.1 Pteropus vampyrus | reverse complement strand
CCCTGCTGTCCGAGCCCGTCCCTCAGCCAGTGTCGTCTCCAGCCCCACACACGAGCCGAGGCCCGCCCGTCTCCCTTCCCCCGTCGGTCCTCTGTCCAAGGCCCGTTTCTGGTTCCGGGAGCCAGCACACCCACAGGCGCGGGGACTCCCTGTCTGCTCCTGGGGCTGCTGGTGCTTCTGTGTCAGACGCTCCTGTGTCCTCTGCTGCCCTGGTCTGGACCCTTTAGTCAGACCCGGAGCGAGGTGACCCCGGCTTTCGTGGCTCCTCGCTACATGGCCTTGCTGTTCCAGGGCCACGTGGACGGGAGGGCGTGTGTGGAGACCCAAGCTCTGGACCCGAGAGGACACGGCAGGGCACCAGGGCTGACCCCGCTGCACCCCAGGAGCAGCCCAAGTGCCGAGCCAGGAGAGGGGCTCACAAGAGAAGGCGGCCTCGGGCTGGGGCCAGGAAGCAGGTGCCTGGCTGCCGGGGGCCAGAGGTGAAGAAGCAGCAGACACGGGAAAGCGAGAAGTGACGCCCACCGAGCCCAGGGAGAGGACGGGACAGGCAAAC
>NW_011898803.1:0-1510 GCF_000151845.1 Pteropus vampyrus | reverse complement strand
GCTGTCCGAGCCCGTCCCTCAGCCAGTGTCGTCTCCAGCCCCACACACGAGCCGAGGCCCGCCCGTCTCCCTTCCCCCGTCGGTCCTCCGTCCAAGGCCCGTTTCTGGTTCCGGGAGCCAGCACACCCACAGGCGCAGGGACTCCCTGTCTGCTCCTGGGGCTGCTGGTGCTTCTGTGTCAGGCGCTCCTGTGTCCTCTGCTGCCCTGGTCCGGACCCTTTAGTCAGACCCGGAGCGAGGTGACCCCGGCTTTCGTGGCTCCTCGCTACATGGCCTTGCTGTTCCAGGGCCACGTGGACAGGAGGGCGTGTGTGGAGACCCAAGCTCTGGACCCGAGAGGACACGGCAGGGCACCAGGGCTGACCCCGCTGCACCCCAGGAGCAGCCCAGGGGCCGAGCCAGGAGAGGGGCTCACAAGAGAAGGCGGCCTCGGGCTGGGGCCAGGAAGCAGGTGCCTGGCTGCGGGGGACCAGAGGTGAAGAAGCAGCGGACACGGGAAAGCGAGAAGTGACGCCCACCGAGCCCAGGGAGAGGACGGGACAGGCAAACCAGGTCGGCCACGGTGGCCTGGGAAGTGCCACTCCGCTGACCTCAGCCGGGCCAGGCACCCTGGGACTGGACACTCCCCACAGAGGTCCCTCTCCAGCAGGGGCCGGCCACGTGCTGCCGCTGTAAATAAAAGGCCACGCTCTGTCAAGCGGAGTCCCACCTCTGTCCTGCACGCAGGCGGGGGCTCTGGCAGGTCAGGCCACAGGCACCAGTTCCCAAGCAGTGTGTGTTTTATGCCTGTTTTTGTGGGTAAAAGACCTGTTCGTGTTTCCCAGACGACGTCGGGAAGAGGACGCCAGGTGCTCTCGGGGGTGTCTGGACAGGTGTTAAACGCGTTTGGTGAGCAGCAGGCCCGGTATCGCCTGTGACTTGGGGTTGTGGCCCCAGAAGTTAGAGGGGCGGCTCCTGCCTGCCCTTGTCTTCTGTGACGTGGAGGTGGCACCGGGCCTGACGTCCGCCTGCAGACCCACCAGGCTGTGCCCGCCGCCCCCTGCCGCGCCTGTAAATTCGATTTCAGCGCCACGTGCCTCCACGGGGTCCGAGGCCGCTGTGCGCTTGCCGGACCCTGAGCAGAGCACACGCAGGCACGTGCGAGGAGGCCCTGGCCCCAGAGTTCCAGTTAGAGGGGAGACAGGAAGGTGGCAGCGCTGTGGGGCACCCGTGGCTTCCAAGTGGGGCTGCAGAGGTGACGGGTGGGATGTCTCAGGGTTAGCCCACGGGCATCCCAGCCACCTGGGGCACTGCTGGGCCAAAGTGTATGGGTGAGCCCAGCGGGAGGCCCCACAGAGGCCCTACCTGAACCCTAGTTCCCGGAGCCTGGCTTCGTGTGAGCATGTCCCCTACCCCGGGGAGCCAGCACTCCAGACCCCTTGCTGTCCAGCTGGTGGCAGACGGTGGCCTGGGCAGATTGTGCTGACGGGGGAGCTGGGTTGGTGAGGAGAAGGGAGCCCAGTGGTACCAT
>NW_011898802.1:3256-5309 GCF_000151845.1 Pteropus vampyrus | reverse complement strand
CATCAAGTGAATTAATTATTGCAGAATGGGAGAGAGACATCTTGAGGACAAATAAATGTAGTGCGATAAGACACTTTTGCCTCTGGTGGCTGCAACCATAGTGTGTTGCTGTGGTAATTTACTAAATGGTACCCTAGTGGCCTGAAGGAGTTTGTAGAGGCTTCAGAACAGCTTCATTTATTACCAAGAAGAGATTTACACATAGGACTTTAGTCCAACCACACTGATAATAAAAGCAATACAGCCATCAGGCTGAAATCCAAAACACCATCTAGGGTTCTTCTGTTAATAAAAATTCCCGAAACTGGGCCAGCTAAAAATAGTCATTTAGTGCTATCAAATTATTATTTACAAATACAATGAATTAGCTTTATAATAGTATAAAACCAATAGTATAAGATGGCTATTTTTAATAGGAACAATCGAAACTACGTACATGTTTTACCATAAGTAATTTATGGTAACTTCCTTTAAGAGATACCATCCAACTGTTAGAACTTTTTCGAAGAGTTGATAACATTATATATGTTATGTCTTTTTTAAAGAAAGATACATTATGTATGAATTTTATCTCAATGATGTAAAATATACCGAAAAAAAATAGGCAGTCCTCACTCATTTTGAGACGCATGAGATTTAAGTACCACAGAATTGCGCAAAAGGAGGATGCAGTTCCCATAAGCACACGCTTTAGTTAACAGTGCCATGCAAAGTGAAGACTCCTGCATTTTAAAAATAAACTGACAGCATACCATTGATGGGATTGGATGCTTTTCATTTTTTATATTTTCCTATATTCATATTTCAAAGATTTTCTAACTTTGAAATCAGAAATGAACTTATATATTTAAAGACTATGTAACAGGACCTCTTTGCATTTTCTTTGAGTCTTCTCTTTCTCTAACTTCTCACATCCCTTTCATTAGCAATCTTGTTGGCGCTGCTCATGAAGTGACCCAGTTTATTACCTTATTGATTTGTATTACAGCTATCCAAGCTAAACCACCATCATTTCTTTGAACTATTGCCGTAGTTTCCTAACTGGCCAGCTACTCCTGCAATTTCTCCTCTACAAAGAGGCTGTCTCTTTTAACTAAGCTTATTGATGGCTTTTTCTAGCAGTTGGAGTGAAATCCAAGCATGTGACCATGTCTATGAGGCCATAGAGGATCTGGCCCTTTACCTTCCTGGCCTGCCTTATCTCATATACTCATTCCTTTAACTCACATTGTTACCTGGTTAGACCATATGCAGGCCTGCCCCAGAGACTTCTACTTGATGTTGCCTCTGCTGGAAATGCTCTTCTCACTGATCTTCATTCACCTCAGCTATCCCTGCCTTCATATTTCCCCCTTTTAATTTTTATTTCATGACTGATTATTTTTTACATGACATATATCACTGTCAGAGATTATCTATCATGTTTATTTGATTTCTTGTTTATATTCTGTCTCTTCCACTGGAATACTTTATCAGAAGTATTTATTCTCTTTTGAATCCTCAATGCCAAGAGGAGAGTACGGTTCTCATTTTTAAATTATTGAATGGGTGACTGCACTGAGCACTTTGTATATGCTAGAGCAGTGGTATTCAGACTGTAGTATAATAATAACTCAGTGTCTCAAGGACTGCTCCTGGCCTACATAGATATGCATACCTTTAAGAGAATTAATTTCTAAATCTTCAATTTCCTGTTGTGATTTTCCATACAATTTTTTTCCTTGAGAAAAGTTTCTAAGGTTTGTCAGTTCATCTTCTCCACCTTACCTTCCACAGCCTCCCACTTTACAGAAATAAAAAAAGGCTAACATCACCTTTTCTGAATCTTTCTAGGACGCGTTGATTGTCCAGTCTCTAAAAATCTCCAGGGTATCAATTAGAGGTTTAATTCCTCATGGGGTCCCTTGAGAACGTTCTAAATACTGGAGATGGTGCCTTATTTCATAGGAGCAATATTTTGAGTCATTCTCCTCTTTCCTTCCTCCTTTTTCTCTTATATTCTAGAAATAACTAAGGTAGAATGTTGACTTGAGAGTATTAACAGTTATGTTTA
>NW_011898802.1:0-2069 GCF_000151845.1 Pteropus vampyrus | reverse complement strand
TGTTCTGAGATGCGAAATCTCCATCTAGTGGCAACTCAGAGCAGGCACATTACCGTTGCTCTCAAGTACAGCTAAAACAGCCCATTCGACACAGGGTCTTCTCTCATGAGTTTATTCTTTCTAGTTATTCTATCAAATTAACAGTATGTGACACAGTATGAACTCAACAACAGTCAGGCATTCCTTATAGTGGTCTTTGATGCAGAACCATAGTCTTATAAAACAACTTAGTAAATTAACAAAGTTTAAAGGTTTTTTTTTTAAAGAAAGAAATAAAGAAATGAACTGAATTTATTGATCCCTTTGTAATTGTAGTACATGTTATGTAATTCTTCCTAAAAATAAATAAAATTTTAAGTCAGAACAATACAAATAAAATATACTTTATTATATTTAGTAAAATCTACTTTTAATTATATTTTATGGATTTAGAGTAAATCTTTTAATCATTGGGTTAATATTGGGATTTTCCACCAATTTAAAATTTATCTCAAAGAATCAAATAATTTTAATCTGATACTATGTCAGAGGATTTTATTTTTAGAATATGTTAAATATCAGCCATGCCTTCCTTCTTAGATTCCAAAAACTGTACCCCTGTTCTAATTCATTAGTTACAAACCTCAATTCTAAATAATAAAAGAAAATATGTATATAATTTGGTTGAGTTTATTGATTACATAAGCAAATACAATATACAAGAATAAAAGAAATATAATATTTCTAATTTTATCATGTAACACTGCATTCACACACTACTTTTGCTCTCTTTTTGTAAAATACCCAATATCTGTAGTTGTATTTTTTACAATGCTAATGGAAGCACATTAAAGAATGTACTGATTTCCATTCAGTCATGTGTTGGCATGGAGTACAAATTCTGTCAGAACCATTTTAAAAAAAGAATCGGCTTTGTCACCTTTTTAAGTGTTGTCTTTGAACACAACATAATTGTTTCAGACTTTCAAGTTAAGAATTGGAGTCTTTCTTCCATTCAAAAAGCAACGTAGTTTTCTAAAATATGGTTTGAAAAAACAAAGATATAATTTAAAATGTACTTGAAGACTTTATTTTTTCATTTACATAAAAGACTTTGTGAAGTTTTTGATAATTAACTGCCCAGTAAATTTTAAATTAGTTCTGAAAGTTACAAAAAAAAATTGATTTCATTGTTAAAGAGGAAGATCTCCTTCACCCTCTGCTGATAGGTAAACGCAACTGCAGGTTTTTTATTACATAGTTGGTCCTTTATTTTTGTAGTGAAGAAAATGGAAGGCAAATTCTGTCATTGTAATATTTAGGAAACAAACTATTATAAATATCTAAAATAAGCATGCATTTTGGGTCGAGAAAATATAAAATGGCCTGTCTGGTTAGTATATTAGCCTTGAAAAGAATGGTATAATGCATCAATTCATTATTAATGAGAAAAAGTCATAATGCTGTATTCTTCCATATCATCATATAACTCAGACTTATTAGTCAACTGTATAAAGTAATCTGTGATGGTTTAATGTTTGTATTATGGAAATACCAAAACGTTCAAAAGATTATAAAAAACTTGAAACAAGTTATTTGTGTCTGCCCTATCGCTGACAATATGTAGATAATCATGGGGTAAAGAAATAATGAAAGCTTTTTTTTTTAAGAAAAAGGAAATAGCTTTTAATAATGAAACTAAATACAATTTCAGTTGTTAGAAAAGTAATCTTCAAGTTATAAATAGATGCAGTTTGGACTGACAATCACATAAAATATGAATTGTAGTGTTAAAAAATGTAGGTTCTTGAAAAAACAGTCTTTATATTATTGTTAGGATTCTTAAAACTTTCATAAGTTTTATTTATTTAAATATATTGTATTAAAATATAAAAAAATTATGGTGGTTATTAAAACACTCAGAATTGATATTTGTATTCGTCATATTTGATCAAATTACTTTTAGAAAAAACATTTTTTTTTCAGGTGCTCATTCTTTTTCTTCCAGAGGCAACTACTACTATAAAATTTCATGTTCTCTTTTTAACACATTTACATGCTTATATCCTTCAACATTATGCAGTATTTTG
>NW_011898801.1:6174-8148 GCF_000151845.1 Pteropus vampyrus | reverse complement strand
CAATGAATATAAGAGAACAAACAGCATGCTTCAACATTAAATGACTTATGACTCGCTGAACCATTATGAAAAGGTAGCCATGCTAAGACATTTTGATAAGGCAAAATTTAAAATTTTAGTCTACAGCAAGTACTTTAATAATGTTTCCGTGGCAGTCAACATTTTTCAACATAGTTCTACATTATTTTGAGGACAGCAGCAACTTCCTATCGTCAGAAGAACAATATGAGTTTGAGCCAAAGATCAAAGAGGATCCTGTTTTTGCTCTGAAGGTTTTGTTAATGCTTGGTTCAGCTTTTAATTCTATAGTTGTGCTTCTCTTTCCCTCTTTTTGGTTAATTCCTACAGTGGATGTATTGAGGTCATGCTAAGCATAAAAGATAATGGTTAAATATACATATATACAAAGGCACAAGCTACCTTATAAGGGGCAAAATGGTTTTTATGTTTATGCATTACTATATTACTAATAGATGGAACATGTCAATCTTAGGGAGGCAGGTATTAAATTTTGGAGGTGAGGCAGATGTAGCCCCCTGAGGAATGACGAGAAGGGAAGAGTACATAGAGGTACAATTATAGAAAGAAGAGAGGTGTTTAAGAGAAAGATTAATAGAAAACTTTTTATTCCTCTCTCTCCTCTTAGTTTTCATTCTGAGTCAAATCAAATTTCTGGTTCCATGCTACTTAAAAAATATTCTTCCATAGGAAGAAATCCAAACCTCTCTTTATTAGATTTCCCCTGTCCCCAAGTGGCACAGAATCTCAGTTAAGACAAAGGACATTTGTCTACTTTCAGTGACTCATCTGAAGGTTAAACTTCTTCTAAATTTTTCTCTAAGAGGACTCTAGCCTTTTCCCTTAAGTGGACTGTTCTAGAACAGAAGTTTTTAAAAAGGTTATTCTGACTTCATGAAATGCTCAAAAAAAAATTGTTAAATGAATAGAATACCTACTATGTGCCATGCTAGGCACTGCCAATAAAAATATGTCTGAGAGTCCTTGCCTAAAGAATCTATTCACTGTTACAATATGAGAAAAGCAAAGGGTTAAGAATTTGTTTAAAATCAGCCTTATTCCAAAAAAGGAACTGAGGTGATATTGGGAAGTAGGACACCCAGATTCTTACCCTAATCCTGAAATTAACCACCAGTGACTTTGGATAAGTCCTTTTATATCTTTGCCTCAGTAATAAAAAGAGCAAACAGGACCCAAGTCTCCTCCTGGCTCCAAATAGCTATGATTTAGATTTCGTTTGTTATTAAAAAATAGCAAAAGGATAAATAAAAAAATCTTTATAACTCATTATCAGTAAAGTGGAGCAAGTCCTTGCTGTCATCTTTGACTAAAAGGGAGAAAAAGCTAAACATGTAACATAACCATTACCACAATCACTAATGCCAATAATTTGGAGGAAATCAAAGTACAAATTACTTTTGAGGCAGCAAAATGTAGAAGCATTTGTAATTAGATGAAAGAACTATTTCATAAGAACCACCACGGTTTTATTGGCAAAAACAGCTGATGTGGCAGGAGTAAAAAAAGGAAGAAAATGGAGGAAGGATAGTTGTTAATATTAGTGGGTGGAAAAAGAAGTAAAAGGGAGGAGAAGGATGACAGAAGAGAGAAAGTGACTCCAAGAAAAATTTGGGGAAAAGTTTATGTGTGGATATAACTCTTTAAAATACTTCTAATTTACTTTGTTACCTGACTGTTTGTCCTTTAAAGCTGTTTTACACATTTCAATGCGGGCAGAATGATAAGGAACATAGCGATCCTGTAGAGATCCCACTAGCACAACATTTTTGAAATAATGAAGCCCTGTGAAGAGAAAATAATAAATTATAATGCAATTATTAACCAGATTTAGAACAACTTATTAGTACTAGATTAAGTGACAAAAAAATTTTATTTCCTCAGTAGCACTGTTTATAACTTTTAAATACCTGATGAATTCTTTCTCCAAATTTCTAC
>NW_011898801.1:0-2164 GCF_000151845.1 Pteropus vampyrus | reverse complement strand
AAAAAGACTGTTTCAAAAGGAGGACCCACAGGAGAGGCTTTGCTTAAATAAAAAGAGGGAAGAAGGTAGAAGGTTGGATTTTGGTTTAGATGGTTATTTTAGGTTTTCTTAAAAGAACAAAATACTAGCTATTCAGAAGAACAGAAGCAGTAATTAGACTAGGGCATTCAAGACTTTGTACCTTTAAAAGAATGAAACCATAAAAGAGAAATTATCACTAGGGCTTTTGGTTGTTTAAAAACACCTAAGAATAGCATATTGGTTAAGTAAAATGGTTAAGTAAACATTGCTTTATGTTGTCCTGTTTTACTTATGCTTCTGATGTGAACCCACGTATTTACACATTGTGAATAAAGTAATCATATGTATACATATAAGTGTAATAATTTCCTAGCAATTGACTCATAATTCTCTAGATGACAAATAAAAATGGGGGGGGGGAGTGGGAAATATAGTCTGAGACTTGGTCCAAGCCTTGTGACAATATTATAATTTTAAAATCAATTAATGAATATTTGTTGATATTTAAAACTATTAGAAATAGCTTCTAAAGTTCTTGAAAATACACATTAATAGTTTAACATAACATGGCCCGAACCATGCACAACTGCTTATTAGCTTTATGACCTGTGGCAAGTCACTCAACCTCTCTATGCTTCAGTGTCCTCATTTGCAAAACAGGGGCCATAATAGTCCTATAATATGTATAATAATTTGCTTAGGTGGTACCTATGATTTAGTAAGTGCCATATATACTAATTCCTATATTTTAGTATTATTTAATGCATTAGTCATAATTATTAGAAAATAGTATTCTTTCATGTTATTTTCCAAAAAATTAATTCAATTCTGGTGTATACTAATAAACTTATATCTGGGTACAAGCAGAAATCTTAAAACATGAAAACAATTTTAGTAAGTCATTTGATTAATTTTTGTAGCTAGTGATACTGACATTTAGATAAGCTTATTTTTAAACAGTTCTGTTAAAATATCTCCTAAAATAGACTCATGATGGTAATGTGAAAGCGAATTTCTATAAGCTAAAATACTAATATTTTAGTTTAGGCACTTCATTTAGAGCTATTTTTACCGTGTAACATTTGAGTTTCATGCTATTTAGAATGGTAGTTGTTTATATGTATTATCTCAATTAATTTTAAATAGCCTTTTAAGGAAGATACTATTATCCCCATTTTACCAATGAGGAAACTGAGGCTTGTTTAGCTTTAGTAACCTATTCAGCGCTTCAGCAAGAACTGACAGCTACACACTCTTTTGAGGCCTGACTCTTAAATAGCAGTGTCAGGCCAGCACAGCAGGGGAGGTGGGGTAGGGGGAAGGGTCTTGCCTACACTGTAAGGCTAATAATAAATTCACAATTTGTAAACAAAAGTTTTAGCTGTTCCTTAAGAAATAATTCAGGTGCAAAAGATCTACTCAGATCTATTAATAATTATAAATTTAATAGGAAATCTGTTCAGATGGGGAATGCCATGGATTATAGAATTTTTACAGTAAAACTTTACAGTTATGTTTTCTTTCATGTTTTTATTTTCTTATGTTGCTAATTATTATTACTGATTAAATTTTACTTTTTAAAATGCAGTATAAATACACAGACACCAGGAATGTTTATATTCAGTTTTGCCTTTCCTATATTTCCTAAGCCATGAGGAGCAGTGGCAAAAACTTCATAGCTACACACCAGTTAGTGTCATTAAGTTTTTCTCACATGAGTACTATATGCTATATTTGATTTTGTAGGAATATCTTGTAGTTTTATTAATCAAGTATATATTTCTGTACACTATAGGTAACTTGTTTCTTTGTAACCTCAGAAACAAAATAACTGAACCTATGAGCTTTTTTTCACTGCTTCTAATAATAGACAATACATGAAATAACCTTTACCAAATCTCTTTATCATATTAATAACATTTAAGAATCCTGAAAAAGTTTAAACAGGACTCCAATGAATTTGGCTATATTCAATTATTAATGTTTTAAGAGCAGGATGAAAGATGGGAATGAAGATAAAAAATAGATTTAAAAGGCCAGGGCTTAACTTAAGTTCAAGTTACCTCAGATTTGGAACTATCGGTCACCGAAAATATGAGTTTGATTTTCAGCTTACCTATACAATATTTGACCTGCTTTTGGA
>NW_011898800.1:4708-5372 GCF_000151845.1 Pteropus vampyrus | reverse complement strand
TCTTCAGCACCTCTCACTTTCCGACAAGAATCTAAAGTCAGGCAGAATCTGCGGTAGCTCTAAATCATGCAGCTGTTTTCCCATCAATATATCACGGCCCCACGGTGCTCCGCCCTGAGAATAATGAGCTGTTCCCCGAATTACTCTGGCTCTCGGGCTCTCCGCATTCCTCCCAAGTGGTCGCCTGGCCTCTGCTCCAACCTCTCCAGGAAACAGCAGCTCTCCACCTCACGGGCACCCACTCTACCCGGGGCAGAACCCACCGAGCCCCTCACTCTCCAGAGGAAACTGAGGCTCACACAGCCGGTTGCCGGAAGCAGCACCAGGCCTGGGACCTCCTCTCCTGACACTGAGCCGGCCACAGGCCATACACTTCCCATTCTCCTGCCTGTCAGCTGAGAAAATGGGGACACGCATCACCTCCTGAGGCCACGGGCCCAACTCTTCTGTCCATCTTCATTCTCCTACCACAGAACGGGGAGGCCCCTCAGCCAGCCTCCCAGCTCAGAGAGTGGAGACAAAGCTCAGAATGAGTCTCTAGAACATTCTGAAGCCCTCTCCAGGCCGGGGAGTCCCCACACAGCAAGCCGAGCAGGGAGGGCCAGCGTCAGTCCGCGGAGAGCTGGGCCGGCATGGAAGGCCTGACCTGGCTACAGCTCCCAGG
>NW_011898800.1:0-1898 GCF_000151845.1 Pteropus vampyrus | reverse complement strand
TATGCCCCAAAGCAAATCAGCAGTACAGAAAAGAAACCTGGATGCTTCATAGCCTGCTAAGGCATCCGTCAGGCAGAGTCCCTTTTAAGCCTGCCCCTGCCTGTGTCTACACCTTTGACCTCTCAAGCCCCCAGGGTCTACAGTGCAGGATCACCTAGGCACCTACCTGCCCAAGGACAAACAACTATGTCTTATGTCTTACGTGAGAGCAGTGGGTGGCACCTCCCCCAGGAAAGTCACAGAGGCCCAGGACCTGGTGGGAACGTAAAAATCCATGTCCAAACTATAAAGACTAGAATCAGATATTCCAGCCCAAATGTGGACAAAGCTTTGGGGTTTAGTATGGACAGTACTTAACACCTGATCCCCAAGGAATGATTCAGTGAGTCTCCGTTTGCCTCCGGCAGTCTTCTGTGCACCAAGGCGTGACTAACCCCTGTTGGAACAGTCAGGCTCTGACCTAAAGGACTAAGAGCCAGTGGGTTCTGGGGACCAGGATTCTATTCTCATGTCTTGATGCTCTGATTCCTCGAGCTGTTGGGTCTTCCACCCTCAGCTTCAGTTTTCCAGCTCAGGGAATGGGGCAGTCCAAGAAAACTGGCCATTGCCCACTCCTTCCACCGAAGCTATGACTACAGAGATTCCATGGTGACCGGCACCACAGGAATGAGGAAAGGTGACAGAAGAAACAGGTTTCAAGTGGACAGGAAGCAAAAACTAGGACCAGCCCAGTAAAGAATGCCAGTTCTAGGGCAAAATCCTAGCCACTCCAGGGCCTTGCACAGCCCACAGGGAGCCGGTGCCTTGTTCCACGTCCACCTCGCTTCTGTGGGAGCGAGGCAGAGACTGGTCCTGAGAGAATAGTCCTTGGACAGGAAGGCAAGGGACAAGCCTGAGGAGGGAGGAAGGGTCAGAGCAGAGAGGACAAGGAGATGGCCTTGACCCTGAGACGCAGCCCCACCTGCCCACCCTCCCAGGGGCTGCTGCACCCAAAGCTTCTCTTCACGTGGGTGTGACCCTGTCCACTTCTCCTTGCAGACTCCTGAGAAACGTGGGTTCCAGGGAGTCAGAGTTCTCACCTCCTCGGACGTGTTTGGTGGACTGGCGTCCACGTCAAGATGAGCGGAGAAAGAGAAGAGGGCAAAGTGGGCAGAGCTAACAAACTTAGTTTTTGAACCCAAAAACATGACCCCCATGGAAACACTCTTCGAAGAGAGGCTCAGACTGAGGCACCCCCCCTACCCCATACCCCATGCCCAGAATCCTCCTGAACGCCCCGCTCAGGGATCTCACAACTTTTGCTTTGGAGACCTGCCCTTGACCCTCCTATATTAACTTAGGAAAGTTATTTAATTTCTTTGAACTTTGGTTTCTCCATCTGAAAAAAAAAAAAAAAAAGTCCTAATAAAGGATACTGTTAGGATTAAAGGAAGTCATGTATAAAAATAATTTAGGACCCTCGCTAGTACATAGTAGTTGCTCGATAATGTCAGGTCTGAGCTCTTCCTCCTCCTTCCCCCACCCACCCATGCCACCCACACTCTTTGGAGTTATGACGGGCCAGTCCTCCATTCCTACAAGACAGACCCAGGTGACACAGGCAATCCTCATGAGGAGGAGACAGACGGGTCTACAGAGTAAAGGGGCAAATCAGACGGTCCTTTGACCCCCTGCAGATCTCACCCATGATTCCGTGCCGCTAACTCAGCGCTCCCTGTGATGCCCGGCAGAATGCAGTCAGTCCTGGGCAGAGATGGGCTCACAGGGAGAGCAGTAGCCCTGTCTGGCTCAGCACCTGGAGATGCTCCCAGAAAAGCAGCATTCTCACCGGGCTTGGCAGGAAGCGGGATCCAGATGAGTATAGAAATGGGAAAGGTGTTCCAGGCTGAGGAAACAGT
>NW_011898799.1:2110-4018 GCF_000151845.1 Pteropus vampyrus | reverse complement strand
TACCATGTGTGCGTAGACCCCACGGGAAGGACTGTGCCCATTGCTGGACATTCTGGTTGAATAAGGAACATGGACAACTTGAATCTCCTTCGGGGAAAAAACGGTCTGAAAATTGAAAATGCTTTAAAGAGAACAAACTGATGGCTGCCAGATGGGGGGGCGGGGCCGGGTGACAAAGGGGAGGGGATCGAGAAGGACAACCTGGCACTTACAAAGGAGTCGCGGGGTGTGCAGAGTGGCACAGGGAACACGGTAATATCGCGACAACCGTGCGGTGCCAGGTGGGTGCCAGACTTACGGGGGGGCGGGGGGGGGCACCTCGCAAGGTCTGTAATGTCTGACCACGGTGCTGTCCAGCTGAGACTCATACAATATTGAATGTCAACTGTAATTGAAAACACATTTTTTTTTAACGAAAATGCTTTAAAAACCAAAAAACAAAACGCTCTGTGGCGAGCAGTCATGAGGGCCCCGCGTGGGTGTCCTGGAGGAAAAGGGGCCACGCTCTGTGGTCCGCGGCAGAGACCCAGAGCCTGCGGCGCCCCCTGCTACTCCCCGTCCCCAGCCAAGCCGCCTGCCTCCACGTGGTGACCATTGTAAGGAGCAGCCCCGGCCGTCCCTCCTCACCCTGCCACCCACGCATGTGGCCCCCACACCCCTGCGTGAGGCCCCGGCTCCACGAGTGGCAGACCCAGCGGCCTGCTTGGCGTCGGCTGGGAGCTCCGAAGCCCCCGAAGCTGCCGTGTCCAGACCGGGCTCGCGGTCCGCAGCCTGCGCCTCCCAGGTCGCCAGGCAGGATCCTCGTGCCGTGTGGCTCCCTCTCGATTAGTTCTACAAGCCAGGTCTCAGGAGCCACCACACACACACACACACACACACACACACACACACACGCGCACACACACAGACACGGCAGGCTGTCTCAGCGCTTGGACGCCCCGCACACTCTGGACGCCCGGCCCCGGGCGGCCTGAGACCCCTCCACGACGTGTCCCCCGGGAGGGGGCGGGGCCGCCTGCCCGTCCCCTGTGTGCGGCACAGCGGCCAACGTGGAACTGCTCTCCGAGCAGTCTCGGGGGTGCGGTGTGGCACGGTCGTGGTGGCCGGCGCTGGGACACAGGACCTGCCCACGCCTCTGGGGCTGTCCCCTGGCGCTGCCGGAACGACAGACCTGTCGGCCGTCAGCCCCGCCTCCCCCAATGGCCCGGCCACCCCGTGTGGGACAGCTCACGGGAGCGGGTCGTGCGTGTCTGACTTGCTCCATGGAGCGTGGTGTCCTCGGGGTCCCTCTGGGTTGTGTCCAAGGGCCCCCCCGCTCCCCGCAGCTGCGTCCTTCTCCGCTGTGCAGAGGGACCCGTTTCTCGCCTGCCCGCCTCCCAGTGGTGCTCAGGCCCTTCCCCACCTTGCCTGCCGTGAATGAGGTGGCGGCGAGCATGGGGGGCAGGCGTCTGTTTGGAATAAACACCCAGAAGGGGGGTTAATTTTCTGAGGAGCGTCCTGCTCTCTCCGGCGGCCCCGCTGGTCACAGCCCGGCCGGCAGAGCACGAGGGCTGCCTTCGTCCACACGCTCACTGGCCCTTGTCCCTTGTGGAGGGACAGGGGACGGGGGCGACGGCCTTCCTAGCAGCTGCGAGGCGACGTCTCAGAGTGGCTTTGATTTGCGTCTCTCTGACGGTTCGTGATGTCTGTGCTGCCCGTCTGTAAGTCTTTACTGGAGAAATGTCTATCCGGGTCCTTCGACCGTATTTAATCTAGTTATTTATGGGTTTTTTTTCTTGCTACCGAGTTGTATTAGTTCCTCACATGTTTTGAGTAGTAAACCCTTACGTACCTGGCTGGCAGGTATTTCTCCTGTCCCATAGGCTGTCCTATCTCTCTGGGCTCTTGGTCCCCCGCGTCTGTTTTCGC
>NW_011898799.1:0-968 GCF_000151845.1 Pteropus vampyrus | reverse complement strand
GACGACCCTCCCTGGAGCCTCCGGGAGGCACGCAGCGGGAGCTCTGCCGGGTGAGACCCCCGCCAGACTTCGACCTCCAGAACTGAAGATGTCCCCGTGCCGCTGGAGCCGGCACGTTGGTGGCCATCCCTTCTGGCCCGTGCACGCCGTCTCTCCCTCCGCGGGGCCCGGAGGCAGGCGGGCGACCGCTCCATTTGCACAGAACCGAGCGGAGAGCCCGGACCATCAGGCGCTCAGTGAGTATCTGCTGGAAGCATAAGCAAAGCGAGAATCAAGGAACCCATAAGACTCGTCACCGACACGTCCAGCTCCACGCAGGGCCGGCAGGGAACGCAGCCGCCCCACGCAGAATGGGCGCCGCCTTCTCCGTCAGCGCGTCTGGTGTGGGCGGGGCCGTCGCCAGGGTCCTGGGCCCCCACGGTGCCCTCGGCACGGACGGGGCCTCTCTAACCGCTCCCCGGGCCCCTCTCAGGCTGGAGCTTCGTTAAGATGCCAACTGAGCTTCTTGCTGGAGCCCGCGGTGCCCTGGGCAGGTGGACGCCTAAGGGGGCCTCGCGCCCCCGCACTGACCCCGCCCCCGCTGGGACAGGAGATGGGCGGAGGGGCTTTCTGATGCATGAGGTGGCGGTGACAGGATAGCGGGCCTGGTGACACAGGACCTGGGGGCAGCGCAGGGCAGACCGTGAGGCCCGAATCACCCACGGAGAAAAGGGCCACCCCCGTCTCACCCTCTCCCCGCCGCTCCCCCACCCCGCAGCACAGAAACCGTAGAGTTCCTGGGGACCAGCGCCCCGGCAGACGGTCAGCAGCGGTCGGTGAGGCGCAAGCCGCCCAGTGGCCGTCATCGGAAGGCGGAGTCGTGTGGGGCGGGCACTGATCTACAGCGCAGGAGATTTTAAACCTCAGAAATGGGAGCTTCGCTTAGCTCTGGGGACAAGCGCACGTGCCAGCACATGATGGACACTGGT
>NW_011898798.1:0-4950 GCF_000151845.1 Pteropus vampyrus | reverse complement strand
ATGGTTTACTATCTTTCTTGATGATATGATTCTCAGTGTTCAAATGATAAGGAGCTCTTGGAAGTCTTTCTAAAAGAGTTTAGCATGCTTGCAGTAAAGGAAGGTTTGAGTTGCAAAGTTGCATTCAAAAACTTAAACAAGATAGTGATTTAGGAATAATATTAGTCTTAAAATTATTATCAGCACACATATAAAAATATCAACACACTGAAAAAAATAAAAGTTTCATTTTATTTAAGGAGCATTTAAAAAAAGAAAGACAAGAAAATCTGCGCTATTTCGTTCTCTGTGCTCTTGAGTATAAATTTAGAATTTGCAAGCACTAATCCTGGGGAATCCTAACTCTCCCTAACAAACCATGTAGAATTAAACAGCACTGTTGAAGTCCTTGGAGCCGTAGAGACTGTTGTTCGTCAAGATAAAAAATTCTTGTCATTAAGAGGTCTGAAAGCATTAAATGAGTGTATAAATATAAGTTTCTCCTTTTTGTGGCAGATGATACAATATAATAAAAAGAGCGTGTGCTTTAGATGTATAAAAACCAGAGTTTGGATAATTTAAACTTATTATACTTTCTTTCTTCACCTGTAAAATAGGTATAATAAATATCTATTCAAGAGAAGTTTGAAAGACTAAATGAGATAATAAAAGCTATTAACATATTGCTTAGACAATAGAAGGTTTACATAAAAAAGTGTTCGTTTCCCTTCTCTTGTTTATGTTGTGCTGAGAATATGCTACTAGCAATTATCTGAATAGCCATGAAGGTGCACATGTTCTCATTTGAAAGAATCACTAGTGAATGGCCATAAGTTTGGTTATCTATTCTAATATGTTGTAACCTAAATGACATTATTATAGAGTGGAGTCAAAATTAAATTTGAGCTTAGACAATAATCTAGAGTATTCTTGTTTAAGTAAATATGTTTTGTATCTTCCTTCTAAATCTATTACCTACTTGGAGACCCTTCCAGCCATTGAAAGTTATAAGAATAGTGCCACTGTGGAGCACGTAAAATTTGAAGCCGCCAAGAAGAGTTTTGTGATGTGCATTCATATTTGGTTACATTTCTTGCTATTCAGTAAGGAAGAGAAAGAGCATGTGTGATTTTCATATATAGAGAATTGATGCTCAGAGAAATGATAACAACAGTTCCATAAGACATCAGTCATTTTTAACATTAATCATAGACACAGCAACAAAGATGCTTTCATGCTTGATTTGTGGAGTGAGTAGAAACTATTTAAAATTGTTTATATAAGCCCATACTCTGCATGTTCTATTATGGACCATCAACATATAAAGATATATACATTGTTCTGAGCCTAAATATTTACCCACTTTAAATCATGAGCTTTGACTTGTTTCTGGTTATAGTGATAGATTAGAAATGATTCTTATCCTGCATGGAGCCCAAATACCATGCCATGTTTCAGGATTAGTTTAGGGAAAGGAGGAGAAAAAATTTACTACTAGTTACCCAGTAACTAATATTCAGTGTTCAGATTAGAAAGGAGATTATATGAAGACACTCTAGAGATAATGATGTAAAAGTCAGTATGCATCATCTAAGAGAGCCAAGGCTCATTACTCAAGCCTTGCGAATTTGCCACATACAATGTACCAGGAGCCAGCACGCTGGTCTTACACATTCCAGACATTTTCCTTTCTAAACCACCTGAAAGTATAGCTTGAACTCTTCTATGAGAAACTCACAGGCCAAGGATCCAATATAAATTTTGGGGAAGTCTGTGTATAGTGACAGGCATATCTTTGCAAACAATCCTTTTGAAATTGGCATGTGAGCCCCTTTTCTTCCAAATAAAACCAAATCACAAATTTAATATTGTTTGGGAATTTTAATTCTTTACATCATAGTTTATCTTTTTAAAATTTTTTAACTCCCCTCTCAATATTTTTTACTATTAAAAGAATCATGCAAATGTAGCGTGAATATATATAGTATAAATATATATGATGAATAATATGTAAATCTAGTTGAAAGTTGAATATGTATTTTTGGAATATATATTTTATAAATACAATTGAGTATATATTACTAAAATAGAATAATAGAAGTATCTATTAGTTTGGAAGCCTCAAGAGATTGAATTAGCTCATGTTAGATTTATTTATGCAAATATTCCCAAGGATGCATTTGTTTTCCTCAACTGTAAATTAGATATAAATATACCTATCCAAGGGATATCATGAACAGGTTGTTAAATTGGAGAATTCGTCTTTATCTGGAGATTTATTACTGTAGACATTAAAAGCCATAATCATAGTCAATGCATTTATCTTTTCTCAATAGGATAGTAGAGTAAGAGACAGGAAATTTCCCTTTCTTAAAATTGCTAGTGTTTGCCTTTCAATTTTCACTGCTTCTTAGTCATTTAGCCATGCCTCATCTGTATTTCTCAGTAATAGGAGTAAAACTCAAATTTCATAAAAAATTTATTCTTCAAAGGAGAAAAATATGTAAATGTTTTCTTTTGCTTTATAAACGGGACTTGGAGAATTAATCAAAGAAAGGATGCATTAGATTAGTGAGGCCCCATTTGCCTCAGGCATGGTGGAACCTCTGCTCGGAAGCAGTCTTGGACCCCAAGTCCAATCTGGATTTTTACACTGTAGCATCTGGAAATCTACATTGTGAATTTCTCAGGTTTCGTACTCAGCCTCATTGATGAATAATGTCTTTAAAATAGTAAGCTAACTTCCACAAAGTTTAACATAACCAATCAGGAAATAAGAAGGTACAGATGCTTTCTGTTCTACTTTATTCATCAATATATCTTCACATTAGCTAGAACAGGACATTTCCTCTTCCATAAAATATGACAGATGTAAACATTGGCATTTCAATACTTTTGAACTTGATTTACTTTTATATACAATATGATCAAAATCATTCAAAGTTAGTAAAGAGCAAATAGCTTGCCTTTCTTCCAAGAAATATATATGTATGTATATATAAACATATATAAGGAATATAAATATATGTATATATATACACACACACACACACACACATATATATATTTAGAGAGAGAGTAGCAGATTAGAAAATATAATTATTCTAGAAATGCTGGAAATTGTTTAAAAATTTGTCAACTAGTGTTAAATTTCATCAGAGCTGCAATCAGATGAGTCTCATAAATTTTCTCAAGAAATGTTTTTATTAGTAATTAACCTTACAGATATCAAATAGATAACCTAAAAGTACTCTGAAGTAATCATATTTGTTTTCTCAGACACATAGGTAAATGAACACAGAATTCTGTGCCAACCAAGAGTAATTTACTGTCCACATATACTATTTAACCATGACCACCTGTACACATATGGTGCTTAAGAAACGTTTTACTAACTCTGTCCCCAAATCATCTCGCAGGCCTTATTTTTTAACTACTACATTAGTTTTTACAGAGGAAAAGGTTTGATGCAGTTTATGGCTCTTTCTTTTAATTCTTAGTCTTTTTCCATGTTTGGTTCTTTTAGTGCCTATGACACATTTTTCTTCTTTTTTAATCTGGGAAAATTTAGCTTTGGAGCACCATCTGTTTCATAGTGAAGTGCTTGTATTCAGTTTCCCAGATGGGTTGAATAAGAGGAAAAGGTTAAATGATTTAACTTGAATTCACACTGTGAGTCATCTGCCCTAAGCCCAGTTATGACAAAGTGAGAGATTTTCAAGGTTTTTTCACCTTCTTCATTACACTAACTTGAAGATCACACATTTTCACTAGAGATTTCTCGAAACAGAATAACAGTAGCAAATATGCTCAATATTGTTGGACAATAATTTGGATTTCAAATTTATTGCCAACATACAACTTTTAAAAAAATTGAAAAAGTAAATGTTTCCTTTTACAAGAAATTAAAACTTAACTTTTCAATATCATTGCCTCCTAGCTGGTATTCTAATATCTTTTTCCTCTCCCTGTCAGCGCATCTTTTAAGCTTCTCTCATATTAATCTTGTAACAACACCCCCTTTTTTCCCATCTTCGCTAAAGAGCAGGCAGAATCTTCCTACCAACGGTGCACAGACCGCTAGCTTTCCAAAAAGTGCCTGAAATCCATACTTCAGTACTTTTCTAGTCTAAAGTGATAGTACTTTAATTCAGTTTCAGAGTTTGAATAGCAAAAAAAATCCCATTATAAGAGAGTGGAGATAGCAAAGGGTGCCTGTATAAATAAAAGAATGTGTATTATTTAAATTTATTGCATTTTAATACTATGAAAAGAAGGTCAAAGTTGATTTATTGAACTTTGACTAAGTTTCACTTGGCTCAGAGTTCTAGTCCAGAGACTATGATGGCGTTCAAAAGAAGTAGAGATGATGGTTTCACAGGAGGAATTTGTAGGAGCTATAATCAAGGTGTCCCCATTTAGGGCAGAAATAGATTATTTTATTAATGAACTGAATTCTGTGACAATTAATTCAGCCCAAAACTGATGGACTGATTTTTTTTTTTTGTACTGAATTGTTTTTCTGAACAATTGATCCAGTTATACATTTCAATGTGGTCAACATATAAGAAATCACCCTGCTCTTAATTTGTGGCAAGATGTCCCAGTCTCTTAGTTTACTATGAAGTTATTAGTCCTATTTGATTAACATGTGGGTATATTTTAATATCATACATTTTAAATTATAATAATTTGATATGATTTATCTACTTGTTAAAGAATTTGAAAAAAAAATCTTATTTTTAGTATTAATTTAACTTAAATTCCCCTCCCCAAAAGGTAACTTTGGCATGGAGGGCTTACAGATGCATCATAAAATAATATATGTATAAAACCTAGCACTATGCTTGGCCTATAATTCACTGACTATTCATTATCTTCACAAGAAATGTGTAGTATTAATTCCTCCAATGATTCCGCCAATCTAGAAAATTATTCTGAATATTTATGTCATGCAAAAGCTATTAATAA
>NW_011898797.1:2179-3277 GCF_000151845.1 Pteropus vampyrus | reverse complement strand
GCGAGGCCGTCTGGGGCGTTTCAGATCAACAAACGCAAAATGGAAAGCAGGAGAACCCGTGGACAGCCACGATCCAGCGCGCTCCCGAGCTGGCCCCCGCCTGCCGCGGACTGGCGCGGCCACCGCCTTGCGTGCCACCTGCGTGCCCGGCACACGGAGCTGACGTCACGATCATCAGGTGGTCGCTCTAAAATGACGTCACGATCATCCGATGGTCGCTCTGAAATGACGTCACGATCATCCGATGGTCGCTCTCAAATGACGTCACGACCATCCGATGGTCGCTCTCAAATGACGTCACGACCATCCGATGGTCGCTCTCAAATGACGTCACGACCATCCGATGGTTGCTCTCAAATGCACAAGCCGGGCCATCCTCTTAGACCAGACTGTTCCTCTCATACCCCACCCGAGGAGCAGCTGCTTCTCTTCCCTGTCAGGGCGGTCGCCTGTCTCTCAGCTGTGACTTTTGTCCCCTCATGCTCTCTGCAGCCTATAGAATATTGACTGTTAAAGACCCACTAAAATATGTCGAGGAAAATACTATTTACTGCCAATGAAAAGTCACCATTTCTCTTCAGGTCAAACGTCGAACTTCGAACGCCTTGTTAACTAGAAAACAACTCGAAACCTGACATGTATTTCTGATCCCAGTCGATTAAAATGCGCTGGGCTTCAGGCCGCCTCTTAATTACCTCAGTCACATTAATTTGTTTTTAAGAATTTAATTCCACCCGTCGTCCCTGGAATTCCTATTTGCCGCTTTCATGCAGGAAATCTCGGCGTGGGGACAGTCCCCTCACCTGCGGCCACGAAGTACTGAAGCAGTAACGGGGACGGTGCCGGGGCACAGGAGACGATGGCAGCCGTGGCAGGCTGGTCACCTGCTTCCCGACGACCAGCCGGAGGTCGAGCCGTCCCGGGTCGTGTTTGGGAAGGAAATGAGGAAAAGCTTTAATGAACAAGAAAACCCTCCCTCGGTCCGTCAGGTTAAAAAGAGGCGTCTGTTTGCGGGAGCCGGGAATCCAGATGGGCTCGCGCGCCTCTGAGACACGGGAGCTGGCGGAGACGCGCGTGGCCCCGTGCGTGGCCCCGTGC
>NW_011898797.1:0-434 GCF_000151845.1 Pteropus vampyrus | reverse complement strand
ACAAGCGGGGTTCATATCAAGAACGCAGGCATCACCCGACATCCGGGTGCCTGTCGACATAATTCACCACGTAATTTATCCAGTGATAAGAGCCGCATGAACATTTATCTAAAAGCAAAACAGCATTCGATAATATCAGCCAGTCATGCAAATGAAGAAAAAAATCATTCCAGACTAAGAATTCAAGGGCATTTTTACAACACGAGAAAAGGAATCAATGAGGATAATGAGTTCGGGAGGGAACCAGAGCGGTCCCCACCGCGGAGTCCGCTCAGCACGGAGCGGGGTCCTTAGTCTTGCTCCGATGGGGACCCTGCGGGGGACTGGCAGGAGCGCTCGCTGTCACGCTCACTGTCACGAGAGTCGCCGTGGGCCCAGGAAGCGCAGGGAGCCGCGTGGCAGAACGCCTGGGCGTTCTCGGCCCGTTGCCGAGC
>NW_011898796.1:3283-3702 GCF_000151845.1 Pteropus vampyrus | reverse complement strand
TTTTGTCAACACTCTTGTGACTCTCTTCAAAATATTTTGTGAATCATCTTGGAACTAAAGCAATGTTTTAAATTACAGTGATATTGAAATCTGCATAGAGGAATGAAAAGTATAGGACATGATTTCGAAATATTATTGTGTTAATGTCTTTGTTGTGGAAGTATATGTACCAAATGTTGCACATTTATTTTTGATACTGCCTCTCTTGGTTCCTATCAAGGAACCAAAATAAGGATGAAAGTTACTGTGCACTTCATCCCTATAAAAGACATTTCCCTGAAGTTCAAGAACATGTTTTAGAGTATCTGTGAAAGCAATTTTAACAAGTAGCCTCAAAAATGAACATGCCTTAGGTAAAATAGCTACTTTAGATGAACCCAGAGGACATTATATGCTAAATAAAATAATCCAGACAGAGA
>NW_011898796.1:0-1861 GCF_000151845.1 Pteropus vampyrus | reverse complement strand
CCTATTAAAATACAAATTCTTCATAAGACAAATATTTTAAGTCTTAATTATCTTAAACTATAGTAAGAGATTTCTTAAACAAAAAACCATAAAATATGTCTCTTGGGAGTGGGATAAAGAATAACACAGGCAATACACTAACATGCAGAATCTTAGACACACACATGTGCATTTACATTAACATATATACTAGCTAAAATACTGATGGAGTCACACTATTATGTGTGTGTGTGTGTGTGTGTGTGTATGCACTACATAAAAGAACCTATCTTGCATCAAATTTTAATAATGTGTGTGCATTTTCAATACACTTAACCATTTTTTAAAATAAAATTTTACAAGGCAATTTAAATCATTGTTAAGGATAAACCATCTGCATTGTACATCAAAGAAAAATAAGAAGAGCTCACTTGCATATATTTGATTTCTTCCCAGATAGAGAAAAAATATCTCCAAGGGAAATGGAAGCAGGAACGGAAAGAAACCTACTGATAATCCTGAATAATTTTCATCTTTTTTGCATGCAAACATTTTCTTTGATGAGTCAGCAGTGATGTGTGCATTTTCATTTTGTTTATATACTTGACCTATTCTATCCACAGTTTCTTCCTCAGAACCAACTACCTAATTTGTCAGGGATGTGGATAAATGTGATGGTAATATTCATGCTAACTTGATCCTGGCATGACCTTTCTGCATCATTTTTCTGAATTGAATATTCTGATCATGCTAGGATATATCTTGCTTTTAGAGCTCTTTCTCTCTTTTTTACTTTGCTATTACAGAAGAATTATAATGTACAATCTCTTAGTACACATGAGGAAATTTTTCCATGATAACTGCTAGGACAATTTTAAACTGAGCTATGATAATTTTTAATTTTAATACCTATTGCTAATATGGCATCAAAAATGACTATCTCAGTTCGTATTACATAAACCACAAAAAAGTAATTGTGTCCTTTACTCTGGCTCATAACTGTTATCAACCTTTTCTTTTTCCCTGCACTGAGGAGTATAATGTGATACCAAATACTTGCATTAATTTGTTATTATTGCAATAACGAGAGATATTAATTAGTTTATCATATGTTTATTGGCTGTATTTATTTCTTCATTAATTCTTGTCACTTACCCATTTTCCATTGTCTTTTTTCTTACCGATCTACAATTTTTATATGTTGTTGGCCTTAATCCTTTTTTACATATTATATATAGTCTGTTGTATATATTTATATTTCTATATGTACATATATCCTTTTAACTTTAAAAGTTGCCTTTTGTGGTACATGAGCTTTAAAAATATGGTTTAGCTATATTTATTCACTCCTTCCTTAACGGCTTTTTGTTATCACTAAGAAGTCTTCTCTTTCCTACTTTAACTTATAAACATATTTATGCATTTAAATATTTATCATATTAACTTACATTTCTGAATTTGTGAGAAGTAAGGAACTAACTTTTTTTTTTTACTTCAAATGAATAGGCAAAATTAAATAAAATTTTTATGTAAAGAACATTCTTCTAATCCAAGAAAGTCTTTTTCAATGGAAAGCTGCTTTATTTATCAGATAAATAAAATATCAAAAAGAAAACATTTATCATGTATCTGAGAATTTTTATAATTGTGGATTTTATAAAATGTATATCATATGCTGAATTTTTATTAATACAATTTTAGTATAAATCTATATCATATGTAATTGTGTCTGCTAATTTTATTACTGAGAAATTAGGTTGAATTTACAGGGCTTTAATGCTGAGATTATGAAAAATAAGAATTCAGCTACACTTGACAATGGCAACACTAGGAGCTTATGTTGACTTGTAGTGACAATACTTTTAGAATTATCCTTGTACAC
>NW_011898795.1:3083-4583 GCF_000151845.1 Pteropus vampyrus | reverse complement strand
TACACCATAATCAAGTAGGATGCAAAGATGATTCAACATACACAAATTAATGAATGTATTACATCACATTAACAAAATGAAGGTTAAAAACTATATGATCATCTCAATAGAAGAAGAAAAAGCATTTGACAAAATTCAACATCCTTTCATAATTAAAAACTCTCAATAAATTAGATATGGAAGGAATCTATCTCAACATAATGAGGGCCGTGTATGACAAACACATAACTAACATCATACTCAATAAAAAAAGCTGAAAACTTTCCCTCTAAGATAAAAAACAAGACAAGGATGTCCACTCTCATCACTTCTATTCAACATCATACTAGAAGAACTAGCCAGAGCATTCAGGCAACAAAAAGAAATAAAAGGCATCCAAATCAGAAAGGGAGACATTAAACTGTTTTTATTTGCAGATGACAGGATTTTATATATGGAAAACCCTAAAAACTCCACTAAAAAAACTATTAGTACTAATAAATAAATTTAATAAAGTTGCAGGACACAAAATCAACATACAAAAACAGTTGCATTTCTGTACACTAACAATGAACTATCTAAAAAATAATTAAGAAAACAATTCCATTTACGATAACACCAAAAAAGAATAAAATACTTAGGAATTAATTTAACCAAGGCAATGAAGAGCTGTACACTGAAAACTGTAAGACATTGATGAAAGAAACTGAAGAAGACACAAATAAATGTAAAGCTACCTTGTGTTTACAAATTAGAAGAATTAATATTACTAAAATGTCCATACTACCCAAAGTAATCTACAAACTCAATGTAGTCGTTTTCCAATGGCATTTTTCACACACACACAAACACACACACACACACACACACACCCCTAAAGTTCATATGGAACCAGAAAAGATCTTGAATAATCAAAGCAATTTTGAGAAAGAAGAACAAAGTTGGAGGCATAACATCTCCTGCCTTCAAACTATATTATAAAGCTATAATTACCAAAACAGTACAGTCTTATTAAAAATAGACACATATATCAATGGAAAAAAATAGGTCAAAAATGAAATCATGCATATATGATCAACTAATCCTTGACAAGGACACCAAGAATACACAATGGGAAAAGGATAGTCTTTTCATTAAATAGTTTTGAGAAAATTAGATATCCACATGCAAAAGAATAAAATTGGACCTTATCTTACTCCATACACAAAAAAATAACTCAAAATGGATTAAAGATTTAAATGTAAAACTTGAAACCAAAAAACTCCTAGAAGAAAATATAAGAGAAAAGCTCTTTGACATTGGTCTTGGCAGGGATTTTTTGGATATGACATCAAAAGCACAGGCAACAAAAGGTAAAACAACAAGTGGGACTATGTCAAACTAAAAAGTTTCTGTATAACAAAGGAAACTATTAACAAAATAAAAAGACAAATTATGGAATGGGAGAAAATATTTGCAAGCCATATATCTGATAAGGGGTTAATATCCAAAATATACAAAGGACTCATACAAATAGCAAAA
>NW_011898795.1:0-2173 GCF_000151845.1 Pteropus vampyrus | reverse complement strand
TGTTTAGCTAAATATAACATTTGTTAGTTCAATAGACATCTGTGAGCCAAATACTGTACTCAGCACTGAGAAAACAAGGACTAACAAGATGGTCTGTTTTCAAAGTAATCAGAGGATTATAATGTCATAGTAGAGATACATGCAGAGAATACTCTAGAAATACAGGGGAAAGGCTATCTTAGCTCAGAGTGGAGGAAGATACAACAGAGCTGAGTCTTAGAGGATGCATAGGGATCATCCAAACAGAGGAAAGTAAGGGGACATTCTAGGCAGGGACGAAAACATGCAAAGCCATGAAGGTTAGTTGGAATAAAGGTAAGTTATTTTGAATTCAAAGTGTCGCTGTTGTATCAAAGAACGCAATCAATGATGATAAAAAAAAGCAACCCATGGAATAGGAGAAAACATTTGCAAATCATATATCTGATAAAGAGTTAATATCCAGAATATACAAAGAATCCCTACAACTCAACAACAAAAAAACAACCTTATTAAAAATGAGCAAAAGTCTTAAATAGACATTTCTCCAAAGAAGATATATGAATGGTCAATAAGTACATGAAAAGATACTCGACATCACTAATCATTAAGGAAATATATATCAAAACCACAGTGAGATACCACTTTACACCCATTAGGATGGCTACCATCAAAAAAAAAACAAACAACAGAAAATAACAAGTGTTGATGAAGATGTGGAGAAATTAAGACCCTCGTACACTATCGATGGGAATGTAAGATGGTACAACCACTATAGAAAATAGTACGGCAGTTCCAAAAAAATTAAAAATATAATTATCATATCATCCAGCAATTCCACTTCTGGGTATATACTCAAAAGAATTGAAAGCAAATTCTCAAAGAGATGTTCATGAACTCATGTTTGTAGCAACACTATTCACAATAGCCTAAATGTTGAAGCAACCCAAGTGTTCATCAATAAATAAATGGATGAACAAAATGTGATATATATATACAATGGAATATTACTCAGCCTTAAAAAAGGACATTCTACATTTCCCATGCTACGACACAGCTGAATCTTAAGGACATTATGATAAGTGAAATAAACCAGTCATAAAAAAATAAGTGCTATATGATTCCACTCATGTGAGATACCCAGAGTAGTCAAATTCATAGAGACAGAAAATGGAATGATAGTTGCCAGGGGCTGAGAGAGAAGCGAATGGAGAGCAGTTGTTCAATAAATACGGAGTTTCAGTTTTTCCAAGTTGAAAAAAGTTCTGGAGTTGGTTGCTTAATAATGTGAATGCTGTATACCTGAAACTAATATTATATTGTATACCAATTATAATTGAAAAAATAAAATTATTTTATAAAAAAGAAAAAATAATCATGTGAACGTACTTAACATTAGTGAATTGTACATTCAAAAATGACTAAGGTGGTAAATTTTATGTTATGTATACTTCATCACAGTTCTTAAAAAAGACATTTTGAGAAAGTTAGAAAAATTGAATATTCACTGGATGTTATTGCTAATTTTTTAGATGTGGTATTGTAGTTAATAGAACAAGGTCCTTATTCTTAGGAGATGCATGCTAAAGAATGTAAGGGTAAAGTAAAACCTATTTTGAAATGCATAGATGGAAGGATGAATGCATTGAAGAGTTGCAAAAAGCCAACCTGGCAAAATGGGAACAACTGAATTCAGGTGGTGGAGGTACAGTGTTTATTGTACTATTTTTCTCAATGTTTTCTTAATATTTTAAAGTTTTCATAATAAAAATTTGGAAAAAAAATTTTAATCACTGACTGAATCCAGGTGGAGGAGAATAAGACCAAGCCACCATATACATAAAAATAATTAGATGTTTCATTATGAATTAACTCTGGGTGTGACTGCCAAAACCATCCATCCATGATCCATCCTTGATCCATTCATCAGAAACAAAATGAAAATTACATTAATACCTTGCCTTTTAGGGTGATAGCAAGAATTGAATGAGACAGTGTTAAAAGGGCTTGAAACAAAAGCCAGTATTCAATAAGTTCTACATAAGTAGCTGGTAGGACTAGAAGAATGAGACAAATATTATAGTTCTAATTGATTCTGGCTGACACTATGTAGCACAATTTATGGGGCATTCTCAGAGGATATTCCTCTGGTTCGTGGGTGATATAGTAATGTTATATAATGAGCAGCCGAAGG
>NW_011898794.1:4372-4764 GCF_000151845.1 Pteropus vampyrus | reverse complement strand
AGGTCCCCAGTCGTACCCACACTTTCCTGCCTCACCCAGCCTCCCTCTCCCTTCCAGAAGCACTCTCCTCCCCGGCCCCGCGCCTGGGCAGGGGGACCCCTGAGTTACAGCGTAAATTTCCTCAAGTCCCTGTCCTGTCTGAACTGCTCCCAGGTCGTGTCCATATCTCAGTCTGTTCATGACCTGCTGCCACCAAGCTATGGCCCCTCTCCCCAGCCACCCACCCACGTCTTGTCGACTGTCGGAAAGGTGAGGAGCCAGTGATCAAAGGCTCTTCCGACGCCAGCCTCTGGGGAGAGCACTGCCGTCACCTGAGCTGTTTCATTTAATGTGCATCATGATGAATTTGAGCAGGAGTCTCTTGGAGGGAGGGGACACTGTCCTCTGCTGCT
>NW_011898794.1:0-540 GCF_000151845.1 Pteropus vampyrus | reverse complement strand
ACAGTGCATCGCAAGGAGCCAGGAGACCTGGCGGGTGGGTGTCGGAGGAGGATGGCCGAGCCAGAACAAGACAGACCTGGGGCCACAGAGCAAAGCCAGGCTGCCTGGGTCAGGGCAGAAAGGTTACAGCTTTGAACTTGAACCCTCCCCTGAGGCTCTCATTGTTTCCTTCCGAGGATCTAAACTCACAGCCAAGCTTTCTGTGAGGGTAACTAAGTGACCTCTGGCAGTGGCTTAGCCTTGCTGAGGAGGGCCGCGGTTTCTTTGTCCATAGAAAGGGGCTGGAAATCCCTGCCATGGATGGTTGGGAGGGTCCCGCAAGATAAAGGGTAGTGCTTTGTAAACCCTCCAGGTTTACACGGAAAGATCGGCTGGACGGGTCATGCGGTATCACTAACTTTCCCTCGTGGCATATACCCCTCACTGCTTCCATCACTCCCAGAAAGAAGCATCTGGTCCACGACACCAAAGCACGCTCACACCCACCACGTCAGGGGGCATCCGTGAGAGGGCATAACGGGATTCTTACTGCCCCTTCAC
>NW_011898793.1:5073-6642 GCF_000151845.1 Pteropus vampyrus | reverse complement strand
GAAGCTGCTGCCTGTTTCCTCTGTCCTGATTCATGGAACTGCTTTTTTAAACACTTTTTCTTTTAAGAAAACAATTATGAACCTTGGACCACAGGCGTTTGAGCTGTGCGGGTCCACTTATATGTGGATTTCTTTCAATAGATACCTGTACTGTTTTTGATCGTGGTTGGGAGTGTGGATGTGGAGGGCTGGCTATGCATCGATCTATGCCATTTTATGTCAGGGACTTGAGTGTCTGTGGAGTTTGGTATTTGGGGGGGGGGTGTCCCAGAACCAGTGCCCCCCGATACTGAGGGACAACTGGTATAGTTAAGTTTTTGGGGAGTCAAAAGTTTCATGCAGATTTTCAACTCTGCAGGCATTGGCTCCCCTAACCCCGACATTGTTCAAGAGCCAACATATGATTCTCAGAGAAAAATGGAAATACCATCCAAATTTTTACACCAGAGATAACCGATGGTAACTCTTGGAATGTGTTTTTCTAGACCTTTTCTATACATATACATACTCGTACCCACAATTAAAAAAAAAATAAGGCGAATTTATACCATACCTATTACTTTTACCTTTCGGTTTTTATTTAAGATATATTAACAACTTCTCATGTCAGTAGGGAAATACCTGCCTCTTCATTCTTCACTGCTGTATAGAAGTCTACCTTCTGATTGTTCTGATCTCTGTTTTGGGGCATTCAAGCTGCTTCTTTTTTTTTTTTTTTTCCTGTTATAAACAATTGCGAGGGACATCTTTGAATTTTACATTCTTGCCTGAGAACCTATTTAGGAGAATTTTAAAGATTTTTAAGTGTTACCAAACCGCCTCACAGGCCCACTTTTGACGTTGTACAAAGGAGTTTTCTCGTCTGCCCGCCTGCCCGCCCATTTGTCTGTCTATCTGCCCTGCTACCCATCTGCAGCCTTTACGGGACTGCTGATCAGGTACCTATTAAGAAAAACATCTTTCGTGTGTCTGTTTCCATTACTGATTACGGATGGATACCGAGTTCATTACTTTCCCAGGTCCAAAGATAATACCAACAGCTAACGTTTGTAAAGGGCTTACTTGTGCTAGGCTTTTTGCTGTGAGTTTTACTTGCTTCATGTCATTTAATCTTCATTCTATGAGGTGGTTGCTTTATCCTTGTCTTACAGATAAAAGTGAGAGACGAGGAGGCTGAGGAATGCCCCCTGCCCAAGGCCACACAGCTAGAGAGTAGCAGAGCTCGAAAACCAGACAGAGAAAAAGGACATTTTGTAACTGGACTGCAGCTGTGTCTGAGGCTGTTTAAATAGATACACCGGAATTTTCTGTCCCAAAGTTGTCACCGAAGGCTGTTATTTTCTCACCCACTTCTTTTGCAGCCACCCCTACTGCCTACGTTGTCACTATGTAGACCTTGAAAGGTGCCATCCCCTCATTTTGGGGACTTGGATTTTAGACACTGTCAAGTCTAGGAAGGTAACACTAGGACTGGGCAGATCAAGATGGACAGAGGGCAGCCGGGCATGGTGTGGAGGTGTGAAAGGCGTGGCGTGTTTGGATTTGGGCAGCGCGTCGTGAAAGGTGAGG
>NW_011898793.1:0-1718 GCF_000151845.1 Pteropus vampyrus | reverse complement strand
GGGTCGGTCTCTTTTTCTACATGAGAGAGAGTGGCATTTATGGTACATGTTTAAACATCGACCTGTCTGAGAAGACCAGCCCTGGTTTGTGGCATCTGCCCATTCCTGTGATGTAAATGTTCCCACCAAGGTCAGTGTCAAGCTACAAAGGCGTCGTCGCCAGTGCAGAGTCGGGGAAGGAAGCGCAGTAGCTCTCCGTGTTGGCATCTTTCTGCCACGCAGTCCCAGGAGGTGTAAGTGCCGTCAGGAGTCGAGGTACCCGTAGAAGATGGTAAAATTGCTCTGGCATTTTGAGTATCATCCTTGTTTTTAATATAATTTTAAAGCAAAAAGGTTACATAACAGTTTTTCATACTGCGTCTAACAACCGGCTTGCAAAAATTCCTGAAAGTTTCACAGTCGGTCCTCCTGAGCCAGTGACAGCGGTGCCTCACGCGCTGGCCCAGACCACAGGAGTGTTGACCACAGGGCTGTGGCCGGGCATGATGCAGCCAACCACTCATTTGAGCTAACTGGGGACCAGAGAGGGTCTGGGATTCATCCAGGGTTCCCCAGCGGATTAGTCACAAGGCCAGACACACAGAGGTCCTACTCACGGCACCCCACCCTCGAGAAGGCCCTTCCGAAGCTCTCTGTTGCCCTTGGAATATATTTGCTGATGAAAGAATGTCCAAACCTCTAGAACATTTTTATAAGAATTTATTTGAGCCAAAATTTTGAGGACGTGCCCAGAAGCAAGATCTCAATGGACTGAGAAAATGCTCCAGAGGATGGCAGATTCACAGCTCATTTTATACGGTCAGAATCAAAGCAGAGAACTAAGGAAGGTGCTGGAAGTCCATGCGTGGTAGGTTAGGGGGGGCAGGAGAAAGCAAAGCGGGGAGATCTCCGGGGTCGGCTAAAAAGCGGGATGGAGCCTCGCATACTTCTTTTACCTTGATGGGTGCAGGATAGTTAATAATGATCCTTCACAGTCCGGGGAGCTGGTATTTGGGAACAAGATAACACTGAGGGGTGCTGTGGTCTCCTGCTGTGGTGCAGTGGGCGTGCCCCGAGGGGTCTGGAAAGGGAGATGACTCTGACATTTCAAAGGTATGTGATCTTCGATGCACAAGAACAATGGACAAGGCTCACGTAAGCTAAAGATCGACTTTTGCTGAGGAAGCTGTAGGCCTGGGATGGGACGGCTGCCCATGACCTGCCCAGTTCGGAATTTGTGATGAGACTTGAGGTCACTGAGCTGGTCAGGCCTGCCAAGTCACCCCCTGAGCTTGTGGGGTCTACTCTGTTGCCCGCTTCTTGTTCACATACTCTGGACCCGTTACCTGGTGCATGGGCTGATTACAGTCTGCCATCTGTCAGTGCCTTCCCGGGCCTCTTCTTCAGCTCTCGCCAGCTTCTTGCAGGTCTTTGCTTATGTAGTGCCTCCCTCCAGACGTGCCCTTCCCGTGGTTACCAGCAGAATCATCACTTCTTCCCTGGTCCTTCTAGGTGGACTTCCCCTCCTTGTCCTCATCTCTCGGCCACATTCGTCCCCCTCATCCTACCAGTCACATTTCGGGCACTTGTGAGTCTTGATGTCTACCTCCTCCTGCAGACAGGACCCTGCCCTCATCCCACCCAGGCCTGGTCCAGAGCAGGGGGGAGGAAGGAAGGTCCAGGTGGATCTCCTCATCACTCACCTCCGGCTGAGCCCTGGCCCGGGGGGACCGACGTCA
>NW_011898792.1:5266-5915 GCF_000151845.1 Pteropus vampyrus | reverse complement strand
AAACAATCTTAAATTTTCAGTTGAGATCACAGCAGAGCTATACCATAAGAGTAAATATACTCTAAGAGCAAAACATATCTGTTCTAAAAAAGCTCGAAACTCCACTTTGACTGGATCAAGGTGGTCTGTTCATACTTTGCCAGCCAGAAGTAAAACTCTTCTGGGAAAAAAAAAAAAAAAAGATATCAAATAGAACTTCTATGATTTAAAAAAAACATATTGTCCAGGATTCAATAAAAAGTTAAGCATGCCAAAGAACTAGACAAAATATTCAAAAACAAAGAGAAAAAGCAATAAAAAGGGACCTATAGGTGATCCAGATATTAGGATTATCAGGTAGGACCTTAAAAATAGCTGTGGTTAATATGTTCAAGAACATATAGATAGAGAATTTCACAAAAGAACTAGAATACATTTAAAATATCAAATGGAACTCAGTGTTAGTTCAGATCCTCCTGGAAGAGGACACCGAGATAGTTTTAGATGTACAAGAGATCTATTGGGAGAAACACTTGTGCAGGACAGAGGAGGGAGCAGGCGAAGGTGGAAAGAGGCTTCAAATCACAATGCAGGTCTGATTCCTATGAAAGGAAAGGAGAGGGTTGATATAGATAAAGTCTCAGAATTCAGAACAGTTCTAAGAAAGATC
>NW_011898792.1:0-2081 GCF_000151845.1 Pteropus vampyrus | reverse complement strand
AATGTACAAATGTTACCTTTCTTTGTAACTATTCACATCGGTTAAAGCTTCTTTATGATGAGAAAAGAAAACTAAGCAAATTTAGCTCATATCAAAGTGTTTACCATCACAAAAATCTCTGGATAGTTCAAGAGAAAAAAGAGGTGGTCTCAAGTGTACATAACAAGAATTACATAGGTAACTGCTTCAATTTTTCTATCAAATGTTTACTGAAGGCACTTTCTAAAGCCTGCCATTATTCCTTAATAGATGGCCGTTTGAATAGTGCTTTTGCTATAGAGATTCTCCTGCAATGAAGTTTTTAGCTGTGATATGGCCACACTCCCCAGTTAATAAGACAATAGCACATTTTATTAAGCTATTCTTTGAATGTTCCCTTGGAGAATCTTCTTATTCAATTTGATCTCCAACTCTTGGTGCTGCAGTAGTGCTAAGAAAAAAGGTTATCCAATTCTATGGGTAATTGAGATTTTATTTAAAAATTTAAATAAGTAATGCATCTTTTGTAGCATACACATATAAAAAAGAGGAATTTTTCTGGCATAAAATGAAAGTGGTCTTATAGAGACAGAGATAGATTCATATATCTCTAGTTCATACTTTACGAATGCTTGGCACACAATAAGCATGAAAGTGAGCCAGAGCCCTGGGATTAGAATTTTCAAAAACATCCGTCTCACAAACTTTTAAATTCTCACTCTTCAGAGTCTAGCCCAGTGACTGGCTAATTTATCTGAGAAACCAATTCAAATATGCTAATGATTGACAGTTCATTTTTTTTCTTTCTTAAATGATATTTGTATTGCCGAAGGCCTTTAGTCATAGTGTAGGAGGTAGGATAGGAGGGTGCTGAAAAGCCCAAGCTCTGGAGTTAATTTAGATGTTTACCCCAGCTGTAAACTTGAGTAAGTTGCTTGGTCTCAGGTCTCCAACTGTAAAATAGGGTAGTAAAGTCACCAACAATTGAGATAACCCATATAGCTATATTATCATGACCAGTGGAAAATGTATGAATTGCAGAGATTCAGAAATACAGAAATTTGGAGATATTTTAGGCAATGGAACATTTTTAAACACCACAAATTATGTCTCCTAAGAAGTTATCCGGGTAGCCATGGTTAATGCTAGCCTCAAAAATACTATAATATATGGTTTCCCACCTGGTTCCCTGTTATGATTACATCGGAGATGAAAAAGTCTAACATTCATTCACTAATATTTATTTAGCACTTACTGTGTGTCAAGCATTTTGTAAGGTACTAACTAGAAATATCAAAATGAATAAGTCAGGAACAGATAATTTGCAATTCAGTGTGATTAACGCTTTGGGATCATACTTCCTCCCTTCCTGCCTAACCAGCTTTATTCACTTTATTACAATTTACTTGCTCTAATGTAGACTTTTTTTTTTTTTCCCCTGTAGTTCCTTTAGGGCTGACTTTACCTTTTTGAAAAAAAATCTAGATGCATTTTTTTTCATCTTCCCAAAGTGGCAAAGCTTTTTCTCATCTATTCCCAGGTTGCTCCTGCGGTATGACCTTTTACTGCCTGGCAGAGACCCCAATGAGGGCTGAATTGGCCATGTCTCATTCTGATGAATAATGGGCTTCATCATCCCTCAGTGCCCTTCAGATTTACTCACAGGTCCCTCAGGATGTTGCCAGCAAATAAATCCCCTGACTTACTGCAGAATCCTTTTTCCCCACAGAGTCCCTTGAGCTCTTTGCTGACTCCTTAGCTGGGCTGCCTCAGCCTCAGTCAATGGGGATTTCAAACCCAAAATATCCTCAGTCTGCTCGCACCAGCCAGATTTCTTGGTGTTTTGGTCTATTGAAGGCAGAGCCATTACCCCTTGAGTCTCTCCTTTTAACATGCATTCTCAGTCTGTCATGTATTTGTTTATTAACCTGTAAGGACAGGTTCAATCCCCACATGGGTTCTCTGTTCCCTTTAACCTATGCCCAGGGGAGTCAACTATATCTCTGAGTGATAGACTGAGCATCCTTGGCTCCTCTGAACACATAGCTGGTCCGATTTGACCCAGGGCTGCTGTTCTGCTTTCAGACATAGCCTTGTGTTGA
>NW_011898791.1:1712-4649 GCF_000151845.1 Pteropus vampyrus | reverse complement strand
CTACCTACAATTTTATAAGAGTAAAAAGCAACCCAAGAGCAGACTAAATTATGTTGGGTATCAGTCAGAAAACACTAGGTTATGCTGAGATAAGAAATTAACTCTATAATTCCAGAGGCTTAACAAAACAAAGGTCTATTTCTTACTCATGCAACTTATGGTATACAGTTGGGGAAATGAGGTGGAGGGAAGACCTCTGTTCTCCATAGTCCTTCAGGAACACAGGTCAAAGGAAGCCATATTGTTTTGGAGCTATGCCCCCTAGAAGATATAACCTCATTGTTCATTTTGAAAGAGAACATCAGTAATTCAATGCATTGGCCTGAGACTGACTCCAGTCACTTTTATTTACATTGTAGCAGTCACATGGCCTCACTTAACTTCAAGGACATGAAAATATAATTCTCTGTTCACCCAGAATTAGAGGAAAAAACAGATATATTATGACAAGTAATAATATCTTCGAAAAAGCACAAAACTAAAAATTTCAAAAAGAATGAAATCCAGGTGGTTATTATGTCTATGAAAATATGATCAACAACCCTGTAGCTATTCAGTGCAATGACAGTGCATTTATAATAGATTGGCAAACGCTTAAAAGATTAGTAACATTGTGTTTTTGGTTGTAGGAAAAACTTAACTTTTATGTTTCTGGGAGTGGAGAAATATAAAATTTAGAAAATAATTATTCAGGATACATTATGTATTTAAATGTCTATATTGGTTTATTTTAGACTTGTCTTATTATAAAAATGTATAAATACTTAAACAAGAATATTTATTTCAACATTGTAACATCATAATGAAGGCAATGATCTAAATGAGTACCGCTTCATGTTAAATTATGATGTGTACATTTTGTGGACTATTATGTAGTCATTTAGAAGAATGCAACCTATCTATATGAATCGACTGAAAGACAGTCATGATATATTGATAAATGAAAAGAAGTTGGGTAGTAATATGTATACTATTATCTCATATAAAAAGAAAGGTAAAAGAAAAAGAAAAGAATAGAAAAAAAGTGAAAAAAAGAAAGGAACGTCTGCTTCTACAAATATAAAAACATAAAATCTAATTGCTTAATTTTTTAAAGAAATTTTGCTGCATGATTATTATTTAAAATATCATCAAAAGCTATCTACAAAATGTTCTAATCAACTTCCAAAAATATCTGATATGTAAAAAAAGATATCTCCATCATTAAACAGGCATTTTGAAGAAGCTAAGGTTCATAAATTTGAACTTAAATTTGGGTTAAACACTTGTAAACAACAGTTTAATTTTCAAATCTATGGTGTCTATCTATCTTATCTCTGGTATATGTCTTAATTACTAAAGACTTGCATTTGATCGAATAATGGAATTTCTTTTCCTCAGTTCTACAATGAAAGAATGGTACTCTGAATTTACTTTAAACCATAAAAAAATAGTTATTCTCAGTATTTAAGAAAAATAATCATCTTTCATGAAGATGTTCTATTTCAAAAATTTAGGTAATCTCATATAAGCAGATATGGCTTCATCAAAATTTTAAACTCTAGCCATGTACTTTAGTGAGAGTTATCTTATTAACATTTAAATATCTAAATAAATTTAACTTTTAGCTATATCGTTGATGAAAATAATATAAACTTTCTGAAAGGCAGCAATCTAAAAACAGAATTCAGAGTCATATCTTGATTTTGCCACATACTAGCCACATGATCTTGAACAAATTACCTAACTTGCTGTACCTCAATTACGTCATCCATATGATAGTGATAGATTTGTTGTAGTCGATTCAATGGGACAATACATGTACTTATAATAGTATGTAACCACTCAATAAGTGTTTGCTATTAATACTATGTTGTTGAAAATGCACACTATCACACAACTGAAAATTAATCCAACAATTATAATATCTGATTTCTAAAGAGACAGTATCACTTTTAGAGCTCTATGGAGGCTACGGCTTTGTCTTTATGCGCTTTTCTTATAGTTTTAAGCTCTCTTACTAAACATTCCTAAAGAATATCAAGGAACCATGTAGAAATAAAAATGTGCAGACATTTGAAATCAGGTGATGTTTGCTGTGTGTGCGCGTGTGTGTGCATGCATGTATGCGCACTTTACTTTTATGTGTGGCTGATAAGACAATGGGAGCTCAGTAGTTTAATGCCCCCATGCTTTCAAAACTGATTAGGTCCTCCAGCTTGTCTCCAGGCTTTGAACTTTCTGCATTACCAAACCCTAAAAATCTACTGAAATGTAATATTGCATAATGGAGAACAAGAAGAAGTCAACAAACTCAGAGTTGCATCTATGCTCTCAGAGCTGACATGCATGTTCATTCACACATTCTACAAATACTTATTGAGTGCTTACTATGTTTTAGGCACTGTGCTAGGTCATGGGCACACAACAGTGAACAAAACAGACCAAACTCCCTGTCACCATGGTGCTTGTACCTTAGTCAGTTTTTTGATTTGTTAAAATGAGTAATCATTCTTACCTCTTGGAATTCTAATGAGATATAATAAGTTAATGTAGGAAAAATGACTGCAAAATGCAAGGCTCTTGGTAATTATCAATTATTCTTTTAAATTAATTATTCATTGGCTTTCTAAGATGAAAATAAAAATACATCCAAAAAACAGTGCAGTGTTAATGGGAACTAATGTGTCTATTAGAAAAAAACAAACTTATTTTTTGCTTCCTTTGTGGTTATTATGCATTTGAAATAATGATAATATAAAAACAAGAAAACAAAATTAATGTCTTTAAAGGCAATGGGGCAAGATGGATGGCTCGGTTATTTTTCCTTTTTAGCAGGAACATCTAGTGTCGTCTTGAGTCATAATTTTGGCAAATTCATAAATCTGTGAATCAGATGGCTGTGACTTGTTATAGCTAACAACAATATTCCTGATTTTAACAAGAGATATCATTAAA
>NW_011898791.1:0-402 GCF_000151845.1 Pteropus vampyrus | reverse complement strand
TAATTTTGGCAAATTCATAAATCTGTGAATCAGATGGCTGTGACTTGTTATAGCTAACAACAATATTCCTGATTTTAACAAGAGATATCATTAAACTTCTCAGGAGTATGGTGTTATTTTATTCATTTCTGCAATTACATATAGTAATCAGCCCTCTGCCATGTATACGATAAACATTACATTAATTCTAACTGAAAAGAATAAATTGCATTTATAAAAAAGGACTACTTTCTTGATTTGCAACATTTTTGTTGCGTTTTTATATTTTAGATAAGTACTGTACAAACTTTACAGGAGAAAAAAAAACGTTGGTAGTTCCAAAAATTAAGACTGAAGTTCTTCAGATAATGGCAATTTAGGCAATTATATATCATTTTATATTGACAGATGAATTTTTGGTCT
>NW_011898790.1:1835-3314 GCF_000151845.1 Pteropus vampyrus | reverse complement strand
GCAGTGGCCTGTTTATCTCTTCTTTTTCCATTTGATTGAAATCCTGGGCATCGGTTTCTAGGAGGATGATGAATTTGGCTAGAACTTTTTCACATTTATTCAAGACTAATATGGTGTTATCTAGGACACGAAACAGATGAGAAATCATGCCTGCAGGACTGAGGCTCAGACGTGGCTCAAAGGAAACAGACGAGACGTAAGGAAGTTGCTGGAACACAAACATCAGGCAGCCCGGTGCTCCGCTAGAAAGCGTCTCGGTTCACCCAAAATGCTGCATTTACAGGCTTGGGGGGCAGGGAGTGAGGGGTGAACCTGGGCACGCAGTAGTAGTTGTGTTTTAAAAGCGAATTTATTTAGTGCTGTTCAAGAGAATTATACTTCGGAGAGGCAATTAGCCAACTTAGGGAAATCGGCCGGTTCGATACTTATCAAGGCACCGCTATCTCTTATGTACCACGGAGGGACAGTGGGAAGCAAAGCACACCTGCTTGCTTCCCCTGGGGACCTGATGGCCCAAAGGGAAAGGTGGTATCAGCAAAGTGAGTATAAATTATGAAAAGCTTGCAAAAGAGAAGTGCGGGGTACCGTGGGAGCTTATTCTGGGGAGACCAGTGTGGTCCAGGGAGCCATGCTGAGATGGGAAGGCTGAGTGGGTATCAACGAGGCCAGGAGAAAAGAAACACTGCAGAGCAAACAATAGCAACCGGAGCCAAGAGGGACAAGAGGTGGCATTCCCAAGGACCTCTGAGGGATGAAGAGGAGGGGACTTGGGAGAGGGCGCTGGAAGAGGAGGCGGAAGAGGTTAGAAGGACCAGATCCGGCGCTCGGGGCTTTAAAGCCATGCTCGTGGTTTATTCCAAAGGCAGTAGGAAGCTGCCGAGTGATTATAAGTGGAAGGATGGAGGGTTGGGTCTTTCACGATGGCTTGGGCAGCAGGATGAGAAGAGATCATGAGGACAAGAGTGCTCGTGGCTAGGGAAGGAGCAGGCGCGACGAGGTGGGGCCAGGGGACATGCTATAAGAGCTGACAGGAAGCAGATGGCAGGACCAGGCAATGGCCTGGTGAGTGACCCCGTGCAGGGCTGGGCAGAGGCAGGAGCAGCGGGGGCCAAGGAGACAGCAAGGTCGACGGGGTTCCTGGGGTTATGGCCTGAGCGTTTTACTACCATGGAAAACTCTAGAAGTTTGTGCGAGCCTCTCCACTCAATTCTAGTTTCCACCCTAGGTTAAAAAAAAAAAAAAAGTAATCTAAACGGAAATCTAGAAGGAAGTTCAAAGAAACCAAAGGGACAGAGAGACCACTTGAGAGCCTAAGAGATCTAGAAAGCCTAACAGAGAGAGGTGAAAACATAGTCACGACCCACAAACATAACGAAAGCCCCCGTCCCTGTCACAAGAGGGATGGAACCACGCGTGGCACTCAGCATAGATTAGAGAAGCGAGATGTAGCCGCTGCCTGGCCTGTGGTTTTCTGGGCGG
>NW_011898790.1:0-380 GCF_000151845.1 Pteropus vampyrus | reverse complement strand
ACCCCGGGCAGGACTCGGGGATCTGAGAGGCTCATTTCTAGGCGGAGTGTGTGGAAAAGAAGCGAGACTCCAAAGTTTTTCCATGCTCAGCTCGGTATAGCAATTGTAGGAATGTTCTGTATGGGTGCCGGACAGACTCCTGTAAGCGACCTCATCCCTGGGCCCCAACCGCGGGCGGTCCTGCTGGGCCTGTGCCCTCACCACGGAGCCCGGGGCAGACCTGGGCCCGGGGCCAGCCTTGCAGGCCAGACAAACGCCCGACAACGACCCCAGCCCCAAGGCCTCGTGCCCTTGGTATCTTGGCTCCTCGTTAGCCCCCAGGATGAGGACGAAACCTCAGGAAAATGGGGAAACTAAACATAAATTTAGTTTCTACCTTC
>NW_011898789.1:5557-5915 GCF_000151845.1 Pteropus vampyrus | reverse complement strand
ATTCTGCAGCCCTGGGCAATGTGAGCCTTGCCAGTAATATGAGATGGATAATACTAGGCTTCAAGGATCATGGAAAGGAAGCCATAGAGTACTTGCCTTCTTCCTCCCCACCTCTTTCTTCTTATTCCATTATCTAAACTTAAATGAAGGAAGTGTACTGTGTAGCTGCTTAGAGAAGCCTATACGTTTAAAATTTACTCATCTCCAAGTGACAATAGCAAAGGAGAAGCAAAAGAGAGATAAATGAGAGGATTTAACTGTAGGTCTATGAACTAGAATCTCCTCTTAAATCTTAAGTTATTTTCCAATAGTAAAGCACTTAGTGATAAGATAAATATAATTTCCTGAGTACTTCCTA
>NW_011898789.1:0-1802 GCF_000151845.1 Pteropus vampyrus | reverse complement strand
AAACTTGTAATAATTGAATAAAACAAATGTTTAAATAAAATGACTGTCTCTTTCTTCATCTTTAATCTCCTTCTCCCAATGAGACTGCTGTTAACTTGTTCTCTCTCTTCTACCTTTTCCTCTGCGGATACAAATACACAGACATATATGCAGGTTTTTAAAAAATTCTTTCCCAATTGGGATCATATTCTGAATATTATTCTGAAATCAATATGTGTGTACATGTTATTAGAACTAGTTTTTAGCATTCAGTTTTATAGATGAGTCGTCATACATTCGGCTCTGCCCCTACTGACCATTGAGATTTTTTTTTCCTCCACTAAGCAATGCTGCAGTGGACATCTGCTCACCTACATCTTTAAACATTGGCAGTTTTATCTTTATAGAATTAGTTTTAAGAAGTGGAATTGTTAGTCAAAAGGTATATATTTTAAGAAATTTAATGAATACTGCTAAATTTCTTTCCAAATAGCTTTTGTTTATTTAACTTCTGACTAACCACACAGAAAAGTACCCCATAGGTCCAACTCTTTGCCAGAATTTGATTCAAAGACTTTAAAACGATTTTTACCAGTCCAGTTGGTAGGATATAGCTCATTTTAATCTAGTATTCCTTATAGTTAAGCAGGTTTTTTTATGTTTTTGACTATGCACTTCTTTGTTGACTTGTCTAGAGAGCTAACTTTTCATTTCTTATTTTTCTAGGCTGGCAAGGAAATGGATATGATTGCCAAGATATCGATGAATGTAAGATAAATAATGGCAGTTGTTCTGTGGCCCCGCCTGTTGAGTGTGTGAATACACCTGGATCTTACCACTGCCAGTCCTGTCCACCAGGTGCTGCACTAATTTCCTGATTCCATTACAGGCAAAACATACATTTGAAAACAGGATCTTGTGCTCCATTTTAAATATGACTTCTATATAAGGAGATAAACCTAATAGTGCAGAAAGTTTTACTTAACTTATGGATTCAGGACACTTTATACAGCTATATTATAAGAAATAAATTTTTAAAGTTTTGATAATCAATGGAATGCAACAAGCCTTTACAAACTGTCAAATAGCCTGCCAAGATAATGTAGAATTTGAAAATTTTCTCTGTGGATCATACCTACAGCTCCATTGTTTCCACAAATAATTTATTAATATGATGCACTCATGAGATGTTTTACATATAAAGTTTACTAAATAACAGGCATGATAGTAGACTTATAATCCATGTTAGTTTTCCTTCTCTTTTGGAAAGAAGTCATTACTGCTATTCTCTAATCTAAATTGACTTACTACCCAAGAAGTTCGGGGAGTTCTAAGTGAGAAACTGAAACCGTATATGTTTTATTAACATAAAACAACAGTACTTTGGACTTCTACAATAATTTGGCTCTAAGATAATCACATCACTGTGATTAAAAAAAAAAAAAGTCAACTCTTTTAGCGTCAGCACTTCCTAAGTCTAACAGTAGTTTCATATAGCTTTTTATTTTCGTTTTTTAATTTTGTCATCAAAAACAACCCAGATCATTGTTTCTGAAATCAGATTCCTGATTCTCGTTGTCCTTTTTCTTAATTATGGAATTCTGTTTATGACACTCTGTACGTTTACGTTTTCTGTTTGATGATAGACAATCTCTGGTTGGTCTGGTTCATGATATTTGATTCTCAGATTGAGATTCTTCTTGCATGTTCTTAACATCATTTGTCATGCTCCTGTTCTTGCTGTGACTAGGGTACCAGGGCAATGGAAGAGTGTGCACACTTATAGACATCTGCTCTGTCAATAACGGAGGCTGCCACCCGCA
>NW_011898788.1:0-1662 GCF_000151845.1 Pteropus vampyrus | reverse complement strand
CCCCCTCGCCCCCCCACTTTCACCGCGCCCCCTCACCCCTTTTGTTCCAGAGCTTTGGTCCCTTTGCCGGTAATGAATGGGTCTTGTAGCTAGGCTCCAGCAGCAGGGACCTCACAGTAACTAGAACTGTCCCCTCAGCCTCCTGGTTATCCACTCATGTCCTCACCTCCTTCAGGGCTTTGCTCAAATGGTATCTTCTCAGACATTTTCTTGTCACCAACCTAAAATGACATTCCCTCTCCCCAGGCTGTCTCTCTAACCCCTATCCCTGCTTTATTCTTCCCTCCAGCCTTCTGTTTCTCTGACTCGCTATCTATTTTACTTATAAGTCTGCTTACTGGCAAACCCGCCCCTCCCCAACCCCCAGAATGTCTGCACTTTAAGGCGGGGAGTTAGATCCTTTTACTCAATGCTTTCCCAGCACCTGGAACAGTGTCTGACACTTCAAAGGCACACAGCCATTCCTTGTTTACTGAAGGAATCAATGAATGTATTCAGGAAGCTTTCTATTCACTGAGTCTTGAATATTCTTGAGGTCAGTGCTCAGAATACTTATTCAAATGTTATGTGTGGGGAAGAGGGGGTCACTCCATAAAGTGGCCTTGCTCTCCACACTCCTGTCCGTGGGGACAGGACGTACTGGGGGGACAAGCCCCAGGCTGTGGACCTGCCAGAAAGAGGCGAAGCACAGCAGTACGCAGAGGAAGGGCCCTGGGAAACCACACGCGATGTCAGCTCCTGCCGTCTCGGGGTCAGCGTCGTGGCGTTCATGAATGAATGCCAAGTTCATGTACGAATCTGGGTTTCAGTGGTGGGAGAGGGTTAGGCTTTACAGTGCCTTTTGAACTGGTACAAAGATGAGTTCCTCAGAACCAGGGAAGCGATGTGGGGGGGCCAGGCAGTTCCCTGCTCCCCGAGGCTCTGCACTGTTCCTCACCCCTTACCGTCAAAAGACTGCAAGGGACTTCAGCGTCTTTAAAGACTCTCCACGCTGTGAGGCTCGCACAGGCCGCTCATGCCAGCGATTCCTGCGTCTGATGTGGGTCCGCCTCAGCCAGGGGTTTTTTTAACTCGTCCGTAATACATTTTGTAACCCACCTTGGCCACACCGATGTGACTCTTCAAACTAAATGAGGCCGAAGCCTCTGCTGTTCGAGGCACCTAGGTAATTCCCATTTTGTTCTCTTTGGCTTTGTTGCTATGGTTTTCCTAATGCCGCCTGACAGAGCCAGGATCAGGCTACGCAGGTAAGGAACTCCCCAAAGGCGTGAAATTTAAGGGGGAGCCACATGTCACAGTTAATCAAGACGAGTACTATTTTGAGGCAATATTTTTAAAAATTCTAATTAAGATAAACAAACCATGATGAATAGGATATGCCGATTTTTAAAAAAGACAAGCAGGTGTACCTTAGGTGAGGGCTCCCCAACCTCCCCGCCTGGCTGTGGACCTGTACCAGTCGTTGGCCTGCAGGAACCAGGCCACACAGGTGAGCAGCAGGTGAGCGAGCAAAGTCCATCTGTATTTGCAGCCGCTCCCCAGTGCCAGCATCACCACCTCAGCTCCACCTCAGATCGTCAGGCGTTAGAGTCTCATAGGAGCACCGGTCCCTGGTGCCAAAAAGGTTGGGGACCACTGCCTCAGGTTGCTGTGGTCTTTACA
>NW_011898787.1:0-5369 GCF_000151845.1 Pteropus vampyrus | reverse complement strand
GGAGATCTAGCTACTCTCTTGCCTCCTCTTCTGTACTAGCTTATCAATACCCTGATATGTACCTTCCTGGTTAAAAAAAAAAAAAAGGCTCTTTTCTAAGGAGATTAAGTTAACTGGTCAAAGAGGACTGGAGCTAAGGGTGTGTGTGTTAGTCTCCAAAGTGAAACTCTTTATTCTAACATGTGGGAACCTCCAACTTAGTGAAAAATTACTGATCTATTTGGAGGTAATCCAAATCTTCCAAGTTGAGCTATACCCATGTACTCAAAACTCTCAGTTAACCTTTCTGGCCTCTTATTTTTAACTTTAAAAGGGTAGTATAGATCATCAGATACTTGAAGAGCATCAGCAATATGAAAAAGAAAGATAAAAGTAAAGAAACGAACCTGATCGCAGGGGAAAAAGTTAAAATACAGAGGACAGAGGAAGAAAAAAATATCTTCAGAGTAATTCAAGACGACCTTGTACCAACAAAACATGAACAGGAGCTGAGAGAAAGCATTAATAGCAAAGAATATGTGGAAGTTGAAAATTATGATATTCAGTAGAAGGTTTAGCAAAGCTAAAGATAATGAAATCATGTAGAATACTTAATAAAAATCAAAGATATGAAGAATGTGGTTAAAATTGTTTTAGTAATAAATGAATCAGTCAAGCAGGAGCAGAGAAACATATCATACTCCTCATCAGCAACATTAGGTGTTAGAATAAAATGGAACACTATCATCAAATTTTCAAGGGAAAATTGTTTTTGAACCTTAAAATTCTATACACAGATGACTCAACTGTGAAGGTATAAGAAAAATATGTTCAGATCTACAAGGACTTAAAAAGGATACCCATACATCATTCCTAAGGAAGTCACTTAAGGTACATTCCAGCAAAACTGGCAAAATCAGAAGAAGGCATGATTTGCATGAAATTGTAGAATTAAACCAAGCATTCAGTGAAAAGAAATTCTAGGATGAGAGCAATGAATTGGTCTGGAAAGGGATTAGTTCAAATTAAAACAAGAAACCTATGAGCTCTACAGAGAAAAAAAGTCAACAGATCTACAGAATGAAAAGGAATTTGTCAATAGGAAGGTCTAGCAAGAGTTAGAAATTTTTAACCTGATAGTAGGCATGGCTCTTCTTTTAACAAATAGAAAGAAACAGCTCAAAACTTAGGGCATGGTTGTGGTGGGGGTAGGCAGGGGAAGAAATTGTCTAGTAAAGTTATGGTTTTATAGGTGCTTGTCAGCTTGTGCTGCACATTAATGCCCCCTGGAGATCTATCAGCACCCCAATGCTCAGGCTACACCCCAGACCAGTTGCCTCAGAATCTGGTCATTAGGATCCAGGCAATTTGTATGTGTTTAAAATTCCCTAGGTGATTCCAGTGTTTGGCCAGGATTAAGGACTGCTAGTTTTAATATAAGCAAGACAAGTTTTGACATGATTTTGAGGAATTAAAAGAAAATAAGAAAAGGTAATTATTTTGACATTGATTCTAGGAATCAAAGAGATTCTACAACAAAAAATAAAAATTCTATTATCCTTTGATCCTGTACTATGTAGTTAACTGTATTTATACAGTTCAAAAAGACAAAAATTTATTTTGTTTTTAACTTTTACAATCAATTTACAGATAACGTTATAATGCAAATTCTATTTTGGATCGATTATCTCTCACTCATCACTTTGCAGAGATTTACATATTTTAAACATTTTCTTGGAATACTTTTGTAAGACATACAATGAATATTTATAACATAATTTATTTTGACCAATATAAATTATGAATAACAATATCCCCTCACTTCATTCTATTCCTGGCTCAAATGTGAAATTCCTGAGAGAACTGCTCCTCCACCACATGGGCATACCCCAATCACATGTAAAATAGCAGCCTCCATCATTTTTACTCTCTTACTCCCCTTAATTGTTCTTCATAGCGCATATCAACACCTGACCTTTTTATGCATCCATTTTGTCTCTAATTCCCACTTTTCTGAAAAGTATGTTCAATGAAAGACAGAGAAGTTGTTTACTGCTTATATCGAGCAAGGGTGGGAACTTAGGAGGCACTCTATAAAGGTATACAAATAAATCAATGAATGGATTAAACTATAAGGTCTACAAGGGCATGGGCTATGACTTACTCCTCTCCCTCCCCAAACCCCTGCCACCACTATGAATCAGAGTGCTTGTTGAAACAAGCTACAAATATCCTCAAGTTCATGGTAATACAGAGTATAGTTGTGTTCCAAGGGAGCAGTTTAGTTGATTTAACTGATCTAAGACTTCTTAAATTTGTACATAAAAATACTCATGAATACCCTATAATTTTCAAAGCCCTGGATAAGGAAACAAGAAACATAAGTCTTGTGCCTGATACCCATGATATAATTACTGACCTTACTATGTTCCTGTCAGCTTTATTCAAACAATTGCCTCCCAGCCAAGTTTAAAGTGAGATATGGAAGAAATGTACTTAAAAGATTCAAACATGGATTCATCCAACATACCTGAAAATGTGCACTTCTGAAATTATTAATAAATAATACTCACATAAGTAGTTAGCGTGTGTCGAAATTTTATTTAATTCATTAATATAGAATGACAAAAATGATTCAATTAGGGTATGAGAAATTCAGATTTATAAGTTTAGTAGAAAAAGAAATTCAAAACAAGATTGCTTAGTTTGTTATAAAACTCATTAATATCCTGTAGGGCAATATGCTATAACTTTTGAGGGATATCTTTTCTATCAAACAGGAAAAACTATCATCCCTTGTTCATTTTCTAAAATCAACCTCTAACTTTACCAAGTTGTAAGACATGTGTGAGTCCTAATCAACTGTGAATAGTAAGTCAAAATCATATTCTATGAGAGAATCAAATGACAGGTAGTCTTGTTAGCAAATGCTCTAGTATAACATTTTTTTAAATTATGAAACTCTTCTTTTTGCCTTATCCAAGTTTTGGTTATTTTATTTCCCTGAACACACGCTAATCCCTGTATGATGTGGTGGCAAAATATTTTAGGGGGAAGAAAATTATTTTAAAAAAAGCGAAGATACTATAATAAAGTAAGATGACCACAAAAGTCATCTTACTTTAAAACCAATGAAGATCATTTCTGTATAATTACATTTGCCTCACTCCTCAAAGGGATACAGATGAGGAAATATTTGAAAGTATTCCCAGCTTCTCAGAAGAATTATGTTGTTAAACATATAGTGCTTCTCCTTCAAAATAAAGTCAGTCATTTATAGGTACTTGTATGTAATTGGCTAGTATGCTAGTTATAATTAATAAGAATAAATTCTTATGGCCACAAGAACATGCTCTATCCAATTTGCTAGAGAGTATTATCAAGCTTTTTTCTGCTTTGAGGTACCTGACTGGAGGCAACTGAAGTCATTTCCTTTTGTTGGATTCTATCGTCTCAGAGTCTGGGCCCAGGGCTGCATATTGATGCTTCCCCCTTGAAGTCTTCCTACTTGATTCTTTGTGGTTTCTAGTAACTCTTACTGTGCCAGAGGTTGAGGTGCTTGATCATAACCCGTTTGGTGTTGTCTTCACATTGTTACATGACTGCAAACCATGTCTTTCTCAAAACACTGTGTCACTTGAGGCTACACATTTTATCTGTCCTCTGCAGAGCCAGGCAATGGGATTCAAGTAACTATAAGCCCCCTCCTAGAGTAGACTCTACTCTACTCTCTTTCTAAGTCCTAAAGAATGTGCAAAAGCCACTGGACCCCATTTAAGGCCAAACTAAGGAACTTTAGTAGCGAAATAGTTACTGACCATTTTCCTTTTCTCATCATCTGGTGCTTCTCTTCTTTCCTGCCTGACACTCAGCATCTTCCTGATACTTGTTCCCAAGGGCCTTTCGTGGGTACCACCTGCTTTCTCTGGAGGTGCTTAAATCTGTAAAGCTCTTATAGTACAACCTCCCTTCAGATATAGATTGTTATTTACTTACTTAGTTAACCTCTTAGGAGAATTTATATTTATTTATATTTGGGAAAATGTTATGCTTTACAATATTTCATGGGTTTGGCCAAAGGTTTGATTATTATTAATTTTTTAGTAATTGAAATACAAAATGCCTTGCTTAGCATTGTGAAGTAGATCAGGTTACTGCAATGGTTCTCGTTCTTAACCCATGTTTAGTTTTGCTTAAAATATGTATTTAGCATGGAATATAAGGGCTCCATAGTTAGTGTGCCTCAGATTGATTCTGAACATTGTCCTTGTCTCTACCTGTGATTCCCAAATGTGGTCTCTGAACCAGCAGTGTCAGCATCACGTGAGAACTTGGAGAAGTGCAAATTCTCAGACCTCACTCCATGTCTTCTAAATCAGCTGTCCCCAACGGTTTTGGCACCAGGGACCGGTGCTCCTATGAGAATCTAATGCCTAATAAACTGAAGTGGAGCTGAGGTGGTGATGGTAGTCCTGGGGAGCAGCTGCAAATACAGATGAAGTTTCACTTGCTTGCCCACCGCTCACTCCTGCTGTGCAGCCCAGTTCCTAACAGGCCATTGACTGGTACTGGACCACAGCCTAGGGGTTGGAGCCCTTGTTCTAAATCATAACCTCTGGGAACAGAACCCCATACTCAGTGTTTTAGCAAGTTCTGCAGGTGTTCCTTTCTGCTGAAGTTTGAGAATCATTGGATTACACTATTTTTGTGAACCTAAATAAGTTATTTAACTCCTTTAAGCATCAGTATCCACATTGGTAAAGGGGGTTAATAACGTTACATCTCTTCAGCAGTAGTCCTAAGGATTAAATGAGAAAATCTATGTAAGTAACTTAATACAATACTTGGCACAGAGGAACTGTTCAATAAATCTTAGCTATTCTTATTAGTTGTTATACTCTGACCCTTAAGCCACTATTATTGATTGCCTAGAACCTAATGTGGCTTTGTCACTCTTCCCAAATCCGTCTCCTTTAACCCTATTATTACAAATGGAAGGAGAGGCTTTAGGGAGAATTAACCAGTTTTGAGTTCAAGTAATAGGGACATTACTGTGTATAAAAATTCTCTGTTGAGTTGTTCCACTGTGAAATTGAGATGATAATTTCTTTGTGTGGCTCTTGAGAATAAAATATAACTAAACATGTAAAGCTTGTATGATAGTGCACACTTAGGTGTTTAACATAAGTAGCTGCTGCTCTTGCTCCTTTATTCACTTTTTCTTCCATTTCTGACTCTCCTTCTCATTGTTATTATTTGTATTTTGGTTTACAAGATTACACGGGATGACACTGGATAGAACCCAAGAGTTTAAAAAATAGTTATCTCCCTTCTCCTCAACACATCTGTATTAGATGTCTCCTGTCCAGTAGTAGTTTAGTCCAAATTCC
>NW_011898786.1:1891-6506 GCF_000151845.1 Pteropus vampyrus | reverse complement strand
GTGTCCCGCTGTCGCGCTGCTCATCCGCGGTAGACCTCGTCTGCGATCTCATCGCGAGCAGCGATGAGCACCCGCTGCCCCACAGTCTCCCCAGTTTCCTTTCTGCTCTTTTGTTTTAATCGAGCTTTTCTGTTTTGTCGCTCTCAAGAGCTTTTTAGACACCGTTTTCTAGTCATCCGCTTGTAACCTTGACAGAAGAGATACACGGTCTGTCATTCACGTACTCTGTGTGTATCTGTGCTTTATACGTAAAAAGAGTACATTCCCCTCCCAGTTTTCACCGCCCCCCCCCCGGGGGGCAGCATCACCCCCCTTCAGAGTGATGCCCTAAACAGAAAACAATTTGGGGTGAGGGATGTCAGTGAATGCGGTAACATCGGATGGATTTGGAGTCAGGCCAGTCTGAATTAGTGAACAATGTGAGTTATGGAATATCCTTTTTATATTCTGCCAACCACAGGCAATGAACCAGCCACCTAAGTTAACCTTCTAGATGTCTGAATTTTAAGCCATTAAGTGCCCAGACATGCATTCTAAGGGTCTGATGCATTCTATGCTTTGCGGTTTTCTTATTGAAAAGATACTCAATATACTTTGGCTCCTTAAAGATGCTTTGGGGCTCTTACTGGGTTGCCCCGTGACTCCCGTCGGCATACCTGGCCGCTTCCGAGATGTGAAGACCAAGTTCAGGGCGAGCAGACTCCGGACACCCTCTTCCCGAGTCTTGTACTTCCGTCCCTGTCCTGTGCCAGCCACGGGCTCTGTGGCGGTCACTGTTCTCACCTGGGGTAGCACCCACCCTCTCTCCACATGGCAATTGCTGCTAAAAGACCAGGGTTCTTCGTACATGCAGTTAAAAAGAGTAAATTATCAGTAAGAAAGGCCTTGACCCCTCACTCAAGGAGTGGGCGCTTGGGCATGCGTGTTTGGGCTGACGGGCAGGGAGGGATCCGTCTGAGAACTTCCGACTTCGCAGATCTGGGACCCGCAGCAGGAACCGCCCGTATGTGGTGCTTCCAGTACGTGTCCCAGGGCCTGGCTAGGCCGGAGCTGTCAGGCCCAGCGCCCTCCCGGTGCAGAGGCCCGGCAGCCAGCCCCGGGTCAGCTGCCGAGTCTCAGTGAAGCGTCTCTGAGATGTCCTTGAGACACATGGGGTCTGGGCCAGGGACAGGTGATGCTGTCACACGTAAAATGCTCTGCAGCTCACAGGGTCATTCTGCTATGTCACCTCGTTCGATTTCCTTAAAACCCCAGTGAAATGGGCTCGGCCCGTATCACGATCTCCTTCATGGGAGAAGCATGGAAGAATAAGCTAAACCACCCCCAATCGCTCGCCCGACGAGTGAACCTCAGCTGCTGTAAGGCTCTGCGCTTGACTGAGTTTCAGAAACCTTCCTGCTGACCATCACGTTTTGTGCTATGTTTGTTTCACTATTCAGAAGAAACAGACCAAAGGCAAACTCGAGCTCAGGCCTCGTATTCTAAACGAGAGGTTTTTAAGTGAAGGCAGTGCCAGGGCAGCTGGGGTCCCCCTCGAGGACACCCGGATTCCTGGGGAAGGAAGCTGTGCTTGGTTGCGTGGGGGTGAGGGCCTGGGGGGGCCACGCTCCAGCTTTCTGCCAGGCCTGCCAGCTGACGTGGTCTTGACTCTCCCAAGGGTTTTGCACGTTCCTGGGTCACTTTGGCCTTCCCGAGACGTAACTCAGAGAGCGAGACAGGAAGTCCAGATGCTTGGCCTCTAGGACCTTTGGCATCGAGTGTTTGAAAGCCACCGCTCTGTGGCCCTTGGGTCCAGAGCTCACGCTCGGTGCCACTCGGAAAGCTGGCGTTAGAGCAGGTCCTTGTCAACTATCACCTCTGCAGCGATTCGTCTGGTACAGAGACACTCCCCCCCCCCAGGTCTCTACAAGAAGGAGTTCCATAAGCCCCCCTCCCACTGGGCCCCTCTGTGGGGCCTATGGAACCCCTTTCAGATGTAAAGGATATTAAGGGATTTCATAATTTGGGGGTGCTGGACTTCAGCATGCTAAAAAGAATTACTGCCATGGCCTTTCACTTTTTCTATACTTTTTGTATTTTTAAAATTAAGATGCTCCTATCGTCACTGGTATGAGCTTGCAAGTTGAGGTGGTCTGTCTTTGCCAAAAAAAAAAAAAAAAAAAAAAAAATCACCCTCTTGTCACTCAAAGTATCTGTAGGCTCCAGCTCCCGGGGGAACCACGAGGCTGTGTGTGACCAGGAGTGTGATGGGTGACGCGGGCGAGTGGGCATGGGTGCCTGAGTCAGGGCGGGGCGGGCACTGCTCAGAGCCGCGGCTTCGTCAGCAGCTCTGGGGAAGGGACGAGGGAGGCCCCGAGGAGGTGACACAGGATCTCACTCAGAGTCAAGTGCCACGGTGACCTTTAGAACTTTCCATGAAACATGACACAGGGCTTTGCAGCCCGCAGGAGTGTGCTGGCTGTGTGCTAACGCACATTGCCACGCCCGGCGCCCACTTTCGTAACAGGGTTGTGTTTGGCCCGAAGCCTTTCAGGGATCTGGGTGCTTTTCAGGTACTGTCACATGATCCTCAGAGGGTTCAGAGTGAGGTTTTGATTGACGTGTCTGTTTACTTTGTCAACATCCTATCAGACAGGAGGCAGCCAGGAACCCTAAATGCCACGCGGCCCGAGGGGTCCCACCCCACCCCTGGCCTTCCCCCCAGGAGTCTCGGGCAAATCATTTGGCTTCCCCGAATCTCCGTTTCTTTTTCTTTAAGTGAGGGTCAGTGGGTGGCCTCCCTACCTCTCGGCGTGCTCGGGGAGCAGTAAGGGAAGGGGCTTCGGGGACCTCGGTGAATTAGGGCCAGTGGAAGGCTTCGCTGACTCGCCATTGCTCAGCAGGCCGCTGGCCTCCGGGCCCCCTCAGCCCTGCAGCCCCAGACGCAAGGGCACGGTCGAGGGCCTGTGTGGCCGTGGGCGAGACGTGCCTGTCATCTGAATGAATGAATGAATGAATGCACGAATGAATGAAGCGCATTTGGTGGGCATAGTCGGCACTGGGTCTCAGCAGCTCTCTCCCCTAGGTCCCCCGTGACTATGCCAGGGAGACTGTTTGTGGCCGCACGTCACACAATACCCAAAGTGGCTTCAAGGGTAAGGAAGGTTTGGGGCCTTTAAGTTTTTTTATCTGGAGGTAGATTGGGCTCCTGTGGGGCAGCCATGACCTGCTGAGCTGGGCGTCTCTTGTGGGGGACGATGCTGTCTCGTGACCCACATGGCCCAGTGAAGGCCTCCTGTTGCTGTGCAGGTCTGGATACGGGGTGGGGTGACAGACAGAAGCTGCACATCAGCCGTGGTGTGTACTGGCTGTTGGGGCTCCAGCCGGAAGCCTGGAATAGAGCCAGGTGACTGGGGCAAGGACACCTGCATCCTAGCACTGTCCCCAGGCTCTGGGAACAGGCCTCTCAGGTCGCCAGCCGCGGAGCTCCGACAGCCGAGCTGGTCCACCCACATTTTGGACTCGCCAGGGTCTTACGCAGCAGAGCCACCCGAGCTGCTGACGCTCACAGCGCAGGACTGCGGAGTGCGTGCCCAGCGGGGCGAGGGCCTTCCGATCCCGGGCACCCGGAGCGGCAGAGCGCCACCTGGACACGGTCCCCCGCACACGACGGCTTCCGCGAGTCTGACGTCCGTCCCACCGGCAGCCTCCTCTCTGCCCGCGGTCAGGCTGCCCCTGGGGGGAGCATCCTGAGTGAGGTCAGAAGTACACGTCGGTGTGGTTGGGGTCTCTCGGGGGATTCACGTGCATGAAGACAGCTGTCTGCGGAGTCAAGCCAGCGCCATGATCTCTTTCCGGAAAATTCCGTCACCACCCCAGTGACAGAACAGTGACCCCGAATGGTCCAGATGGTTCTGTTCTTGGATCCACCTCAGCTGTCCTCTCCTCTCTCCCCTTCTGTGAATTCGAGCTGTCCCCATTGAGTGAATTCACAGAGGACGGAGCCGGGCGCTGGGCGGCAGGTCCATCTGGCCCTGTGGGGAACACGCGTGTTTCCGACTTCGCCGCTCAGCTGCCTGGAAGCCCCCTCGGCGGGGTGAGCAGGTCGGCTCGGTGCTCCCAGAGCCCGGTGCGGGTCGGCCGGGCGTAGATGCCCCGCCCAGCTGGTCTGTGTCGCAAGATGAGCTATGATGGGAATGAAGACTTCCCAACGTGCTGCTTCTCTCGTGCGCCTGTGGAATTCCCCAGCCCGAAGATCAAGAGTGACCCACGGGGATGGCCAGAGCGGCTCCTAGTCCTCAGCGGTCCCCTCACACGTCCTGCGCGGGTCCACCTAGAGCTCGCCCAGGCTCTTGCCTCACGCACCTCGGTGGGGCTTTTCGTGCATGTGTCTGACACAGAGTGGCCCAGCGGGAAGCGGGGGATTCTGAATCCGATCCGTGAGGGTCACGTGCGTGTTCTCCCAACACGTGTGGTCCCCCGACTCTCTGCTGCTCATCTTTAACATGGCGTCGGGGCCCCCTCCCCCTCCCCCTCCCCCACACCGGCTCGTGGGGGAGGACGAAATGAAATCGTCATCGGGAGGTGCCCAGCACGTCGCCTGGCACTCAGCAAATGGGAGCTGTCATTTCACTAA
>NW_011898786.1:0-521 GCF_000151845.1 Pteropus vampyrus | reverse complement strand
ATTTCACTAATTAAAACATAGTTCTCAGAGGGCGAGAACGTCTGCGAATGATCCCTAACACTAATCCAGTCCGCCATCGCCTGCCCTGCGCCTGTGTCGGAAGCATCATAACCACCCGATGAGCGAACGCCGCCCGGACGGAGCCCGGGTCCGTCAGGCGCATCTCCGCTGCCGCCTTCCACGCGGACTGACACCCACGCGCACTGACCCTGCGCTCTGAAAGGGTCTCTCTTTCCCCGCACTTCGTCATATAAGATGAGAGTATTACGTTGGCTTAGATAAGGGCTTTTCAGTTTCCTTCCGATCAAAATATGCCCCATGTTTCTTCCCGGACACTTGTTTAGTGATCCTTTTTATTTTGTTTTTAAATCAGAACATTTCAGTTCCTGTTAGGAACTAAAGTGATTCTCGTCCCCATCCCCCACCAAAAAAAAAAGGGAAATCCACATGTGAAACTCCAAAACCCACCTGTTTAGTCTTTTTCGGAGCTTAAACACAATAGGCTTTGGCTGCTGTGTTTA
>NW_011898785.1:3150-4260 GCF_000151845.1 Pteropus vampyrus | reverse complement strand
GGCCGGTGCGGGGAAGCGGAAACCTCGCGCTGCCGCGGGACGCGGGACGGTGCCGGCGCTGAGCCGCTCTGCACGGTGGCTCCTCCGGAGTCAGAAGCAGAGCCGCCGGGCGGTCCAGCAGGCCCGCTTCTGGGCAAATGCCCCAAAGAACCGGGCGCAGGGTCTCAAAGCGACGCTGGCCTCCCGTGCTGTTCACGATGGCTGCGTCGTGGGAGCAGCCGGGGGTCCCTGGATGGGTGAAGCAGCACCTCTGTCTTTTGGGGGGTAGGATACAAGGAAGTGCAAAGGTACAGCTCCGGGGGGTGGGGCTTAGAAACGAACCACGTGACATGCTGAGCCTCACTGTCCGCCTGTGGAGATGGGGTCGCTGCTCGCTCGGCTGCGGGGCGTCGGTGCCGCTGGTGACAAGGCACCGGCTCCTGGTGGGGCGTCTGTGGGTACAGGGCCTTTAAGGGGGTGGGGACAGGGACTCACTGCGGGCGGCACTCCGGGTTCCAGCCAGAGTGGTGAGGTCAGGTGGGCGGGTGTCCCCTGAATCTAGAGCTCTGACCGCCCCCCGCCCCACTCCCCCAGAGAGCTGGGGGGTGCACGAGCCTGCGTCCCAGCGGCCCCGGCGGGTCACTCAGCCTCCTGTGTGGCCGTCGCCCGGCCCCCCCGCCAGGCTGATTTCAGTTCCGCGCCCCAAGGACACCTGAGTCTCACGCATAGTGGCTGGACTGAAAGAGGGGCTGAGCAGACGCCATTCGAATGGGACGCGTGGGGACACTGTGTTGGCACTGTGTGACAGCATGAAACGGGGCGGTGGCCCGGTGGTCTGTTTACTCTGGCGGGGCCGAGAACCCTCGATGTCCCCCAGCGTGCGGCGGAGCCTCTCCAACGCGCCTCTGCTGCCGTCGTGGGGCTGTCTGCCCTCTGTCTGGTCTGCACCCAGACTTCCCGGCTCGTCCATGGACAGTCACGTTGGGACGAGGGCCCCTCTACTCCGGAGCGGCCTCGTCTTCACTCGACTACGTTCGCAGAGTCCCTACTTCCAGAGAGGAGACTTTTGCAGCTGCCAGAGGTGGGACATGGACCCAGCTTCTGGGGACACAGCTGCTGCTGCCTGGAGCC
>NW_011898785.1:0-350 GCF_000151845.1 Pteropus vampyrus | reverse complement strand
AGAGCGACGTGGGAATAAGGCCTCCGCAAAGATCATGAAGGCAAACGGGTCACTCGTTGCTCAGAGGCGTCTGGAGTGGGGCCGTGTGGTGGAGGAGGGCGGGGCCCTCTCCTGGGGTTGGACGTTCCCCGAAGCCCCTCTCCGAGCCGGCTCCCCCCACCGCTTCCGAACGTCAGGGCGGAGCCTGCCGAATGGCCTTCCCTCACTTTGGAGACTGTCGCCCAGAGATGTTGGCGGGAGGCACAGGGACGTCGGCGGTGTTCCGGGCGGGGCGGGCCTGCGGGGTCTTCGCCGTGGGAAGCCAGGTAAGGAGCGGGTCTGAGGGGCCCCCTCCCCTCCCAACAGTATGG
>NW_011898784.1:4019-5676 GCF_000151845.1 Pteropus vampyrus | reverse complement strand
ACGCTCCCCTCTCCAAGCCGCCCCCTCCCAGATCCTGACGGGCCCCTGCAGCATCAAACGGTTGATTTTAGTCTTTGCTTAAATTAAAAAATTAAAATATATATACATATATATACTGTACACACAGGACAATAACAAGTGTTGATAAGGGAAGGCCAGGAGGGGGACAGGGGAGGGGGGGGGGGGGGGTAGGGTAAAGGGACGCAGGGAGGGGGTCCGGGTGCGGGACAGGGGGAGGGGCGAGAGGTTCGCAGTGAAGGGGGGAGCGATTTATTTTACAATAAAAACAGGAGTTCAAACCTCAGCAGAACAGGACTCTGGGATCCCCAGAGGGCCCCTCCCCACGCCAGTGACGAGGGGCGGGCTTGGGGGGACGGCGGGGTAGGCGGGGAGCTCGGCTTCGGGTTTGGATGGAGGGTCCCTGGTCCGAGGGGCAGGGCTGCGGTCTCAGCTTCTCCGTGACTTTGAGTGTTGAATAAGCCACTGTAGGGTGATGTCTAGGGTGATGAGACAGAAGGCGACAGGGCTCTCAGGGCTGGGCCCCCTGGGGAGGGCGAGAAACCCCTGGGGGAGTGACCTAGGCCCGGGTGTCCCCAGACCGCAGCCAGCACCTGAGCTGTCCAGCCCCAAACAGCCCCAGACGGCTGGCGGGGGCGTCCGGGTGCCGTGAGATGCAGGGCTGGAGCAGCCCCGGCTGTCACAGGTAGGGACGCGAGGGCCCAGGTGGCGACCTGCCTCGGATCACACAGCCCGTGGGTGCCCAGGCTGGGTGGCGCACCCTGCTGGGGACCACGGCGCCCTCGGGGGGGGGGTGGCAGCCTCTGGGAGCCACCCTCGGGAAGACGCGCCCAGAGAGCCTCGCCCGCCGCCCCCGACCCACGCACCGATGTTGTCTTTCTCTTTGCAGGAGACGGAGTAGCAGCAGATCTCCCGGTCCTGGATGGCGGCCAGGTTCCTGGGGGAAGCCAGGGAGGGGTCAGCCGCCAGGCTGGGGGCACTTGGGGCGCGGGAGCCCCGGGAAAGGTGGGCTCTGCTGCCACCGTGTGGTGAGCGCCGAGAGCAGCAGCGAGCTGCCTCGCCCGGCGGGAACGGGGAGCCGGAGGAGGGACAGAGGTCTCCAAACTCACATCTTCTCGATGAGCTCCTTCTCGTCCAGGGCTCCCGGGAGGTCTCGCTTGTTACCCAGGACTAAGACCTGCAGAGAAGGGGAACAGAAACCAGGTCCGGGGTGCTGCAGCTGCTGTATGGGGACACCAGGTCGCTGGGTGCTGGACCCCTGCCCCGCCCCACCCACGCGGGGGTGGGGTGGGCTGGGAGAGGGCGCTGACCGGGATCCCCTGCAGCTGGGGCTTGTCCAGCAGGTTGTGAAGCTCGTTCTTGGAGGCCTCGATCTTCTCCTGGTCGGCCGCGTCCACCATGTACCTGGGGAAGGCAGGGGAGGGTGGCATGCTGACCGTGGCCGGTCACCCCTGGCAGGACCTTCCAGGGCCTCAGTATCCTGTCCCCCAAAGTCCCCTCTGGAGAAGCCGCACTTGGGTGGCGGAGCTCGGCCTCCGCGATTGGCCTGCGGCCCCTCCCACAGTGACCCTCGGATGGTCGGGCGGGAAAGCAGAACACGGCCCAGGTTCCCCGCGATCAGATCTTTTAAAAATCAGGG
>NW_011898784.1:0-2269 GCF_000151845.1 Pteropus vampyrus | reverse complement strand
ACCCATTTTCAAACTCTAGTGATTTTCACGTCTCCCCTCTAAGTCGTCTCTAAGATCTCTAGATGGTTCTGAAGGAGCCACAGGCTTCCCATCAGGTCATCTCCAGGCTCACACCTGGGACCCTTCTGCTCGCCCCCCAGGCGCAGGCTGAAGGAGATGGGGCTGACTCAACCTCGAGCCTGAGAGTGACGGGGCCTGTTCCTTTGCTGGGCCACCTTCTTCTACCAGGTCACATAAAAAGGTCGGGGCCCTAACCACAAGTGACGTGTAGATAATGGCTTCTTCCTCTGAGCCCGGGAGCCTGGCCGAAAACCCCTGGTTCCCACCTGGATCAGGGCACCCTGATTCTCTTCTGTCCACTGGACTCACCCAGCTTGTTGACCGGGCCCTTGGACCTGAGGGCCGCGGGCCCAGGACCGGCTCCTGAGAGCAGAGCGAGGGCCCCTGGGCCTGGCCCCCACGGGCTTCGGAGACTCCTGACCCGTGAGGCTGCACGCCCCGCGCGTGCCACTCTGTGTCCCTGTCTGGGGAAGAGCTTCAAAGTTTTATCAGACAGCAAAAGGGTGCGAGTGTCCCGAACAGTCAGGAGTCACTGAGGAAAGGGGAGGGCCTGAAGAGATGGCAGGCAAGCCACACGCCGAAATCAGCCGGCCCCCAGCAAGGCGCCACTATGTCCGGCCAGCTCTGCATCCAGCTGCACATTGAGCTAATCTGGAGCTCGTTTCCCTGCTCGCATCCCCCAGACTCACGAGCTCCTCACCGAAGCCCCCCAATCTACGGTTGCACCTCCCAATTTGTCACCCGCAGTCGACCATGGTCCAAAAATATTAAATGGAAAATTCCAGAAATAAACAATTCAAAAGTTTCCAATTATGTGCCCAATCATGATGAAGCCTCTCGCTATCCTGCTGCGTCCCACCCAGAACGTGAGTCACCCCTTCTTCGTCCAGCGTTTCTACGCTGCGAGTACAGAGCAGTAAGATACATAACTTTTGTTACAATGTACTGTTACGATTGTTCTTTTGTTACCTGTAACTGTTGTTAATCCCTTACTGTGTCTAATGTATAAATTTAACTATCGCCAGTAGGTATGGAAAAAACACAACATGCCCAGGGCCCAGTACTGTCCGCCGTTTCAGGCATCCACTGGGGGTCCTGGAAGGTGCCCCCCGCGGGTAAGGGGCACGGCTGAAGCCCTCGAGTCAGTTAGTCCAACCTCTTGTTTCTGACTTGAATCTGCTCTGGCCCCTTCCATCTTGGGTCAGCTCCAACTCTCCCTAAGTCCCCTACAACGAGTCAAACGTCCATCTTCCTGGAAATCTCACCACGGTCCCTTCGTCTCCCCTGTGGGCACCCCAAGACAAGTTCTCCCTCGGGACAGCCTCCCACACCTTTAAATATTTGCAAACGGCCCTCTCATGTCCCTTAGGCACAGCCTCTCCTACTTCTTAGCATTCCATATTTCAGAATTCAAGAGTTTTAGGTTCTCGGAAGCATTGCAAAGTCTCTAGTTTTTCTCCGGTTCGCACCGGCCTGGCGGGAGGCTAGACCCATCCACTCGGTTTGGACTTCCGGTCGGACCTTGTGTAGCCTAGAACCGGATGGGGAAAAGGCTGAGACACCCAGGCCGAGGGTGCCAGAATGGAGATGGAGGTCGGTCAGTGGTGGGTCCTGGCTCCCTCTGTCCCTGAGACGCTCTGCCCCGGTCATATGCGGGGTGGGCGCAGCGCAGTGCGGGAGCCCCGGAGGGCCTGAGAATCTGGAGGGGCCCGACCTGGCCCCCACTGCAGCGCAGGGAGTGGCTTTTTGGGGAAGCCTCTTTCAGGGGCACATGCTTGCACTTTGAGGCTGTACAGGCTGAAGGGCAAGTTGTGTATGGAAAAGGTGACGCAGGGGCCAGTGGGGTCCGTGACTCTTGGACGCCGTCTCTGACCTGCTGTGGCATCCCTGTGTCTGGCTGTGATGTTGGCCCTGCTGACAGGCAATGGGCCCACCAGGACAGCTTCCGTGGGGACCAGAGGGGACACCTAGGCTCAGCCAGGGACAGCACAACTGTTTCTCTGCTCGGCCTACTGCATAGACACCCCGAATCTAAATGCCTGGAAGCCAAGCCCCCGAAGCCTGCAGACCAGGGCCCAGGCGCCGTGCTGCTGGCCAAGGAGCCCAGCACCCCGGCCAGCGCCAAGTCTAACCGACTGTCTCTGGCTCCAGAGCCTGGGGAGGCGTGAGCCCAGTGGCTCCAGCCACCATGCCCCAACGGCAGCAGGGG
>NW_011898783.1:3051-3480 GCF_000151845.1 Pteropus vampyrus | reverse complement strand
CCAAATCTAAGTTTCTAACTCAGGCTGGGTTCCACTCCCTATATCCAAATGTCTTCTAAAAACATCTACACGCGTTCCGTGCCATCACCTCACACAGCACGTGTCTAAAGCAGACCCATCGGTTTGCCTCTCCCAGTGACCCTTCCTCGGGCAGGCCCCCTTCCGCTGGCACCATCTTTCTCCAGAACCCTGGCTCAAAACATCCTTCATCTTCCCACAGTCCTCTGGCCACCCAGCCCACTTATACTGCCTTCGCATTCTCTGACTCCTCATCATTTTCATTCCAAAAGGGTCTCCCTAGCCCGCCCTGTTGCTGGACCACAGCACAACACCCGACCTAGCCTCCCTCCAGGCCCTCCCACTTCCAAACTCCTGGGCACACTGAGCCTTTCTTACAGCACCATGTCACCACTTGCTCATGAACTTGCA
>NW_011898783.1:0-1536 GCF_000151845.1 Pteropus vampyrus | reverse complement strand
AGCACAGAGGCACATACACCTTCGAGTCCAAGGTCCTTCGGAATTTGGGGAAGGGATGCTGGAGCTGTGTGTGAAATCAAGTCTCTGCTCTAAGAAGCGGAATGACAGGAGTCAATACCCATGTGCTGAATATATCTTCTCATCTGCCAACCATGAGACACAAACTTGGCTGGGCGCTGTCTCGCTTGCACTCCCTTTAATCAGTTCTTCCCACAGGTCTCAGCGTCAAGCTGACTCCTAGAGCAATCCTCCGAATGAGCCAGCCCACGCCCTCTGCCCAGTGGTCTCTGGCTAGCAGGTGCTCTTGCCGCTTCAATGGCCTTCCCTGGATGTGAGGGCCAGAATCTACTCATTCACGGCTCAGGTACGTGAGGGCATCAGAAGACCAAAATAGGGACTACCGAAATCAGAACCAGAAAAAAAACGAACATCCACAGGGGAGGAGATGTGCCCGGACGGCCGACACCCACCTCGGTGAAGAAGCCTGCTATCCCAGCCTGGCAGGAGCCGTGTTCCTCTCCGTACTTCTTCTTGTACTCTGGAGGGGGAGAGAAGGGAAGAGAACAAACCACAGCCTCATCAGTGTGTGCCAGTCGTGTGCGGAGCGGCCGGGTGCTGGCCACTTCCCCCAGTGCAGCTGCGGGCTGGGCCTCGGGACACCGTCCAGACTGCGGCGCGGAAGGAAAGTCTCAGGAATCCACCAGACCTCAAAAATCCTGGCTCTGGTGCCATCAGGTAGTGAGGTTGCCAAGTGCCCCCCAGAGGACTTCCTACGAGCATGTGGAAAAAGAACAGTAGCTATGGTAATTAAGTGAGAGGCCGACAATTATTTCATTTACTTCGGAAAGGACGGAGAGCCCCAGTAGGAAGGATCTGAAAACATGACCCAGAAAAGAAATGGTGTAGCCCTCCCAGTGTGGAGTCCCCTGGAAGATGACCAAGCCTCCCCAAAAAGACGCGCCATACAGCTGGAGGTAATGTACTTTCTACCATCCAGCCAAAAGCCACCTGGAGAGCCTGGGGGATGCAGAAAGAGGGACTTCGTGGACCTGCCCTGGCACGGGAAACACTGTCACTGATGGTGTACGGTGACACTACATACTGACATCTCTGTCTCTCTTGTTCCACACAAGGAAATGGGGAGGATCTCTCCAGTTCAAAAGAAAACAAGTGGAGAAGCTCTCCTCTACCTCTCCCCCGGTCCCCAACACTCCACTCTGACAGAGGGGCCATTCTGTTGCTTAACATGTTCTAGGCACTGTTTTAGCTGTGTCTACTCACACCATTTCACTGATCCCTGGGAGCCTACATTGCCATTTATTAACATATAAAACTCCTTAGGCTCAGAGAGGTGAAGCGAACTGTCCAAGGTCACACAGTCAGTCTGTGGCAAAGCCAGGATTCCACCCCAAGTTCAGCAGACTCAGAAATTCACATTCTCTTTACCTCTGTGGCCTATCAAAGGTTTTGCAAAGTGAGTGATTATACAAAACCTAGGAAATGACCAGTCATCAGATATAATTCCATGGGTAAAGA
>NW_011898782.1:2944-5675 GCF_000151845.1 Pteropus vampyrus | reverse complement strand
GTCATTGTCTCTACACCCTATAATTGGTACAACCTGTAATTGGAGATGTAGAACATTAAGATAACTCCAGTAAGTCTGATCGCACGTTGTTTAGGGTCAGAGTTATTAGCTAGAAAATTCTGAGAGTTTCCAAAATGATTATGGTGAAAAAGAGGAAATGAGAATTTTATTTAATTTTTCAAAATGTCTAATTCAGTGATTTTCTACCCAATATGAGGCCATTGGTTGGCAATATCTAAAGGACATTTTGGTTGTCATAGTTGTGGGTATGCTACTGGCATCTAGTGTGTGGAGTCCAGGATGCTCCTCAACTTTCTGTAGTGTACAGGACAGTTCCTCACGACCAAGAATTGTATGGCCCGGAATGTCAGTAGCACTAAGGTTGAGAAACCTGTACAATGAGTATTATGCCTGTCTTTAAATTTTTATCCCATACTTATTTGTATGTCAGTTGGATGTGGTAAATAGTATTCAGCAAAATTACCGCATACCTCTAGTCACTACCATTATTTTAGGGTAAATTAGAAAGAGTTATATACTGTTAAAAGACAAAATTCGACTGAGTAAATTTGAAGACCTAATTGGCTTTATTAAGTGATTCATGAATGAGGCAACATCCCATCCAGCAACTAAAAGGGGCTTTGAGGGGTCATGCAAATGGAAGGATTTTATGGGAAGAAGGATGGACAAGGGAGCCATTGACAAAGGAGAAGAAACGGTTATATTTAGACCAGGGTGTCTTCTTCTGGCGGAAAGGGAACTGCAAGGGTTTTTATCATGCAGGTTGCCTCTTCTTTCTGTGGGGGACGGAGAAGGGCCCACCTGACAGATGACCTTACTGGCGCATGACCAGAAAATTCGACTAGTTGATTAAGGGTGTATTTCTTTGGGCCTTATTTCTTCATAAATGACAGAGATGGTTTAAATCTCTGTGGTTAATGAATCTTTTGCCTAGAAATATACTGAAATATAACAGCTTAGGTATTGTTTAGAGATCAATAGAGAAGTTTTTATAGTTAAGAAAAACTCCAAATAAATCACAGCAATTCTATTGTATGATGAAATCTTTTGTTCTTGACAGCTGGATTTCTTGGCTGGATTTTTATTTTATAGCTAAATATAATGGTTACTTGTGACACATTATAACATCATATATAAAACTCCCCCAAATAAAGAATATCAAAAATGATAATTATATTTTTAAAAGCTGTTAGACTTAAGAAATTTAGGCATATACTTTACTGAGTAAAGGGTATATTTCCTCTGAATAGATGCCCGTATCATAACACTTCTAAGAATTAAGATTCGTGAATCTAAGTGCAGTTGTTCTCATCATGAGTTGTCCTTTTTACACTATACTTATTTTAGAGTAAATGCAATATCGATTATGTACAGAGAATTGCTTAAGCCTTTTTTTGTTTTGTTTTCTTGAAGAGCTTTACCTTTAAGATATAAACTTCTTCTAATGCAGGATAAAAAAGCTTAGTTTTTAAAAAGGTGTTTATTTTAAGAATCTTGCATTTTCACCTTAAGTTCTGCTTTTACACCCTTAGTATTTCATATCAAAATAAGCAGTAATAGGAGTGGCAGCTGTGTATGTATGTTGATTGATTGATAGATACTGAATATGGACCAATGATGGTCACAGGAGCCCAAGAGCTAACTGATTGACTGCTGTCCATGTGCTGAGGATTCAGCAGTCAATGGGATGGGGTGAGCTCTTTGCAGAATTTAAGTAGCCTCCCTGGTTGTGGGTTTCAGAGAGATGCAATTAACTCTTTGGATAAGAGCTATGATTGTCACCATGATTAGTGAGTCCTTAAAAAAAGGTTAATCGGTGGTTCAGTTCAATGGACTATCTGAGGAAGAGGCAAACTGCCAAGCCCTGGTAATGGGTGTGGTGTCTGGTCTACTGCATGGGACGCACGCAGCAGCGTTGGGATCCTTGTAATCAGCTGGTTGCTATGTGGAGATACCTCTGAAGACAACTTGCTAGTTCAGCATGAAGTTACTCAATTCGACCTAATGTAATTTTTATTTCATTTCTCAAATTGTCTTTATGTTGGGAATGATCTAATGGAAGGTCAGGTCTTGCCTGGACATTAACATAATGCCATCTTGCCAGAATCTCAGTGTTTCCGTTTGTAGCTGGGATGACCCCATTCTGATGTCCCCGTAGAAGGGGGAAAATATATCTTTTTCCGTCTACTCTCCTGGATTTTCTGGCTGGGGCCCTGTGAATTAGACTGACAAAAGGCAAATTAACAAGAGGAGAGCATATACGTTCATTTATTTTAAGTCTTACATGAGGCAAGAGCCTTTATTAAGGAATGAAGACCTAAAGAAATGGTTAGCCCTGAGAGGTTTTATACGGGTTTGAGGAAGAGTGGAAAGTTGTGGGAACTGAGGGCAGTAAACAGAGAAACCCAGCATGGTCTGTTCCTCTGGGCATCTTTGGAGACAGGGGTGCTCCCTACCCCCGGTGTGGGGAGGGCGCCTCTCACAGGAGGGTCTACGACCTGCTTCAGGAAAGAAGAGGAAAGTCAGAGAGTCCTTCCTGTATCTGCCATTTCTCAGATTCCTTCTGCTTAAAATATTCAATATGCGAAGTGCCATATTTTGGGGTAGCATGTCCTGAACTCTGTCATTCCCTTATTTCTGATTTCAAAATCTTATCAATATATGCCAAATAGGATATCAAAAATAATTCTATGATCTTTCCATAGGAAGG
>NW_011898782.1:0-894 GCF_000151845.1 Pteropus vampyrus | reverse complement strand
TGCAAAGGTAGCGGGATTTGAATGGTGTTTCATAGGCTCATATAATTCAGATTTGGGAGAGATTTTAGGGTCTGGAGTAATTGATAGAATTTACACAGGCAGATAGAAAAGGATAGCATTTCAAGTGAATGGGATTTTATTATCTCACGTAATGAGATTGTGCTAATTCTAACTAAACAGTTCAAATGCGATGTTAGGGGCAGAAAAACACTGAATAATTTACTATTTTTTTTTCTCTGCAGAGGTAAAGTGTAGGATACTCCTGGCACTTCTTGAATATTCAGGTAATATTTTCATTATTTTTACTATTTAAAATTAATGTGGCCTGTGACCTTAGAAGTCTCTTGATATGAAGGCAATGCCTTTGACAAAATAGACAGACATATGATTCCTACCTTCTCTGATATGACGGCAATACCTTCGACAAAATAGACAGACATATGATTCCTACCTTCTCTGAAGCTTTGCAAAGATAAAAAAAAATACTTAGTTTTAATAAAAACACGAAAACGTGCACTCATATTCAATTACAAGTAGAAACATGAAAACATATACAAATGTATATTTATATAGAATATAATTTTATAAAAAGAAAGGAAGCAGGTTTTGGTAAAGTCAATTGTGCAGATGTGATTTTTGTGAAGCTGTCTGACTTTTGTATATGGACAGGATGTAGGCGGGCTCAGATTCAAGGGGTGGGAAATGGATTATACTTTTGATGGGAGGACTTTCGATCTCAAAATTACACTGCAAGTGCATGGACACAGAGAGGGGAGGAATTTGTGACCACTTTTACGATCTATCAGACTTGGAAAATTTAAATGATGAATGAATGAATGAACCAAGTTAACCAAGAGGGCATTTTTGTTTGTTGGTTGGTTCCTAAGTTTTCTT
>NW_011898781.1:4588-5942 GCF_000151845.1 Pteropus vampyrus | reverse complement strand
TTTTTGCAAAACAAATAAATCCATCTCCAAAACAAAAAGACAAACTGAATGGGAGAAGATACATCTAATAGGGAGTATAATATTAAAAATGTATAAGGAATTCAGACAACTTAACACCAATCCAGTTAAAACATGGGCAGAGGACCACAACAAACATTTATCCATAGACGATTTACAGATCACCAATAGACATGAAAAGATGTTCAACATCACAAATCACCAGAGAAATGCAAATTAAAACCACAATGATATGTTACCTCACACCTGTCAGAATAGCTATCATTAATTAATCAATAAACAACAAGCATTGGAGAATATGTGAAGAAAAAGGAACTCTTGTGTTAGTGGGATTGTAAATGTGTGTAGCCACTATAGAAAACATTACAAAGTTTCCTCAAAAAAATTTTAAAAATAGAACTACTCTATGACCTAGTAATTCTAGTTCTGGGTATTTATTCGAAGAAATGCAAAACACTAATTTGAAAAGACATAAGCTTTCCTATGTTCACTGTAGTATTATTTACAATAGCCGAATATAGAAGCAACCTCAGTGTCCATTGATAATGGATAGATAAAAAAAAGGTGGTACATATATACAAAAGAATATTACTCTATCATAGAAAATAAAATCTTGCCATTAGAGAGACAATATGGATGGATCTAGAGGATATTATGCTAATTGAAATAAGTTAGACAAACACAAATATCATATAATTTCACTTATGTATGGAAATAAAAAAATAAGCAAACAAATCAGAAACAAACTCATAGATACAGAGAACATTTTTATGGTTGCCAAATGGGAGGTGACTTGAGAGGATAGGTGAAAAAATGGAAGAGATTAGGATGCACAAATTGCCAGTTATAAAAAGTCGCAGGATTGTCAATTACAGAATAGAAAATAAAATCAATAATATTATAATAACTATGTATGGTGTCAGATGGGTATTATACTTATCAAAATAATAACTTCATAAGTTATATAAATGTCTAATTACTATGTTGTACACTTACAACAAATATAGTATTGTATGTTATATTGTATGTTAACAGTAACTGAAAAGTAAAAAAATAAATGGTGTTGAGAAAACTTGCCATTCACATGTCAAAAAATAAAATTGAACTCCTATGTTACACCATTAACAAAAATTAACTCAAAGTGGATTAAGCACTTTGTAACAGCAATGTCTGAAAAACTTTGAGATGAAAAGAGAAATAAAATTTCTTGTCCTTGGTCCTGGAATACTTTTTTGGATATGACTTAAATAGCACAAGCAACAAAAGCAAAAATCTGCAAAAGGGATTGTATTAACCTAAAATTTTCTTCATAGCAAAATAAACAATTATCAGAATG
>NW_011898781.1:0-1763 GCF_000151845.1 Pteropus vampyrus | reverse complement strand
TTTTTTTTTTGCATTGCTACAGGCTATCTTTGTGCTGGGGATCAGTCTGGGGTATAAACTTAATGTCTCATATCTTATGAGACTGCATTTCCCTGGGTATGTACACTGACCTTATCAATTTTCCTGTACATATGATGGTTTTTCAACATCCTACATTTTAAATGTCTGGCTCTCCAAACCCAACTCAACTCCCCCCCCAAAAAAAAGAAAGGAAAAGAAAAATTTTAAAATAGGGAGGGGAGAGATGCTAGCTTTTTAAATTCCTGAAAAGTCATGTCTGCCCAACTGGGAGAGATTTGGGCAGCAGAAAGTGAGGTAAAACAATGGCTGCCCATTTCTGTGTTTGTACTTCCAAGATAAGAAGAAGCAATCATCAATAAGTAAACAGTTTCTTGACATCTGGAGAACAGGATTTTTATTGTCCATCCTGGATACTGAAAAATGTGTGCAAGCTAGTCAGAAATATGCATGGCTATTGTCCATGGGACTGGGAGAGTGAGGAATAGGTAGCTTCCACTGAGCTAAAGCTGAAATTAACTGGGAATTAGTGTTCACATATTTGCCCAGAAGTTGCAAACCTTCTAAAAGACTAATATTCCAAAAATAGTTACATATCACAGATTCTGTGAGTGTGATTGTTGTCAAAGCAGGGAGACAGATTTCTTGTTCTTCTTATTTCTCCCTCTTCCCAGAATTCTTCCACACTTGCTTTATTCTTGAGACATCTTCATCTTTGGTTGTCAACACCCCCATCTATTCAAATACTGATTATATGCTCCATCTGCTTGGTGTCTATGTTTTGGGCTGCATATTGATTGTGATTATCTCACCATAGTGAGTTGATAAGAGCAAATAAATACTTTCTGTCAGATAGCTAATAAAAATGAATTATCTTTCTCAGTGCCTTAGTGCAGTTTTATTACTTTCTGTTTTTATGTACACAGTTTTTTGGGATGTCATTTATGTACTGTATAAAATGAAAGAAACCTTGAATAGTTATTCCACAAATCTAGCCTCTAAATAAGCGTATATGAACTATGGAGGAAACATAAGTATCAGCAAAACAAATTTAAAAAGTAAGCAGATAATCAAGATAAATGGTAATGGACTTTAAAGAAATTGAGTCTAGTTTCTTCAAAACAATTTTTTTAAACAGTTTCCCTTACCATATACGTGTCTCTTTTCCTGTATATCTTCCAGAAAGTATCATTGAACACAGATATTGTTTCTAATCTTCCTATTTGTTTTTTAACCAGGTCTTAAAGAAGAGTCAAGTAAAAAGCAAGCAATTAATTCAACAATGTTCGTTGCATTCCTAACATGTACCACGATATCTGCTATCTACTGGGAATATAATAATAGATTATAGATTGCATTAGTTAGATAGAGTTCTTCAGGGAAACAGAAGCAGTAGGATATATGTGTGTATGTGTATGTGTGTGTGTGTTTATGTATGTGGCATTAAAACCCTAATTAAGCTTCTCACTGAACGCCACCAATATGGGGTTGAGGTGCTTTGTGGAGATTGGCTTATGTCTCCTTTGGGCCTCATGCTGGGAAGCTGGTCGCGATTGTGGGTGTTATTGATTAGAATAGGACTTGGGTTGATGGACCTTTCACTCAAGTAAGGAGAAAGTTTATGCCTTTCAAATGCAAAATGCATGCAGCTCACTGACTTCAAGTTCCCACACAGTGCCTGTAAGAAGTATGGTTCACAAGCCTGGCAGAAGGCAAATATCAATACAAAATAGGCCACAAGATGG
>NW_011898780.1:3073-5490 GCF_000151845.1 Pteropus vampyrus | reverse complement strand
ATTGTCTTCTTCATGTTTGTAGAAAGACATTGCCCGAATTCTGAGCTCCTATTGACTTCTAATAAAACAAATGGCAATTTCCTCTCAACTTTACTGGGCTACGCACACAATGAATTTATGAAGAAAAAAAATTCCCAAAGGCTATGTAGCCCAGAGACTGACAAGAAGTCATATTTTTTTCAGGAGTTATAGGTCTATTTCAATTTGGGAGTAGAAAATGTATTTAAAGTTCGTAACTTCTAACACAATAGAACAAATTATGATTTTTGTAATTAAATGTAAGCTCCTCGAGAGCAAGAATTTTTGTGTTTAATTTACCATCTTATATCCAGAAACTAGAAAATTTTCTGCACAAATACTTATTAAATGACTAAATAAATTTGTCTCTAGCTGAGTTTTGTATACTGAACTTGTATCTTTTAAAAGAAGATGAATATAGATATAGATAAATAGGTATTACTTTGCTCTCAAAACTATTGTTAGCTCCCTGGAGAAGACTGCACAAAAGATACTCCATGATCCAAAAGGCATTCAATGCGTTTTCGCTATTACATTACGCTTTAAAATGAAAATTACCTGAAGTTGTAAAGCAGAACGCTTGGTGGCGCTGCAGGATAAGAGTGAAAAAATGTCTCATGACTTTGAGACTCCATAAAGCTGAGCAGTGTCTGGCAGCACACAAAGGAAACATTTTACACCACCGGGGATAGAAGATTTCAGAGAGGCAGCTATCTCCATGTCAGTCCGTGTTAAGAACTAACTCAAGATTATTAAGCCAAGATTGCAGAGTTGGCTGCAAAGCAATTATTTTGTGATTTAATACTGGATCTTTTGCACCTGGAGGAAGGATGGAGACACAGCTACCCAAAGCGCCCCAGAAAAGGCAAGTGACCGCCATTATCATTCTATTACTATCGTGGGAGGCGGGCGGTGCGACCATTAAGTATTCTGTTCCAGAAGAGAAGGATAGTGGTTCTTTTGTGGCCAACCTAGCAAAAGATTTGGGGCTGGACTTAGGGGAGCTGGCCATGAGGGGCGCCCGGATTCTTTCCAAAGGGACCAAACAGCATTTGCAGCTCGAGCAGAAGAGTGGGAATTTACTCCTAGAAGAAAAAATGGACCGGGAAGAGTTGTGTGGTGACACAGAGCGATGTATACTGCATTTCCAGGTGTTACTGAAAAACCCAGTGCAGTTTATTCAAGGTGAACTACAGCTCCAAGATGTAAATGACCATGCCCCAGAATTCCTGGAAAAGGAAATCTTTCTAAAGATCTCAGAAAGCAGCCATCCGGGGACTGCATTTCCTTTGAAAATAGCTCAGGATTTAGACGTGGGCAGCAACACAGTTCAGAACTACACAATTAGCTCCAACTCCCATTTCCATCTTTTTACTCGTAATCGCAGCGATGGCAGGAAATACCCGGAACTGGTGCTGGACAAAGAGCTGGACCGAGAGGAGGAGCCAGAGCTCAGGTTAACCCTCACGGCGCTGGATGGCGGGTCACCGCCCAGGGCTGGGACATCCCAGGTTATCATTGTAGTCCTGGACATAAATGACAATGCCCCTGAATTTGATCAGTTGCTCTATGAGGTTCAGGTATTAGAAAACAGCCCTGTAGGCTCCCTTGTCATCACTGTCTCTGCTAGAGATTTAGATGCTGGAACTCATGGAGAGCTCTCCTACTCATTTTTCCAATCCTCAAATCAAGTCATTCAGGTGTTTGAAATAAACGCAATCACAGGAGAAATTCGATTAAAAAGAATGTTGGATTTTGAGGAAATTCAATCTTATCGAATGGAAATTGAGGCCTCAGATGGTGGGGGTCTTTCAGGAACCTGCACTGTAGTCATAGAAGTAATGGATGTAAACGACAACGTCCCGGAACTGACCATGTCATTACTCATCAGTGATATCCCAGAAAACGCACTTGACACTGTGGTTGCTATTTTCGGAATTTCAGATCCAGACTCTGGGGACAATGGCAAAATGATGTGTTCCATCCAAGATCATCTCCCCTTTCTTCTGAAACCTACCGTAGAAAATTTCTACACCTTGGTAACAGAAGGAGTGCTGGACAGAGAGACAAGATCCGAGTACAACATCACCATCACCGTCACCGACTTGGGGTCTCCCAGGCTGAAAACCCAGCACAACATTACGGTGTTGGTCTCCGACGTCAACGACAACGCCCCGGCCTTCACCCAAACCTCCTACACGCTGTTCGTCCGTGAGAACAACAGCCCCGCCCTGCACATCGGCAGCGTCAGCGCCACAGACAGAGACGCGGGCGCCAACGCCCAGGTCACCTACTCGCTGCTGCCGCCCCAGGACCCGCAGCTGCCCCTGGCCTCCCTGGTGTCCATCAACGCGGACAACGGGCAGCTGTTCGCCCTGAGGGCGCTGGATTACGAGGCC
>NW_011898780.1:0-1568 GCF_000151845.1 Pteropus vampyrus | reverse complement strand
ATATATATACTGGTTTTATTTTCTTATAAACCAATAGCCCAGATTGGATCAATTATTTGACTATTATTATTAAAGCTCTGATCTAACCAAATCTTAAGTTTAAAAAATTGGAAGATCAATTTGTGTTTTCTCCTTGTTATCTGAACATATGACCGTTCTTTCACAGAAAAGATTAATGACCCTTAATAGAAATGTTACATAATTTTAATTGCTTCATTAGTTTATTATTTTCCTCACATTGCAGTAATTTTTCTATAGTAGTCTTTACCTACTTTTTAAACACATTTTCCTCCTTTAATTTGAAAGTTTATTTTTAAAGTTTCTTATTCAATACACTACAGTGATGTATTGTGAAAGTATTTTCAAAAGAATAGTTTTAAATAGGTACTATTAAGGAGAAACAAATTATCATTAAATTACTTAGATATTCTGGGAAGTTGAGGAGGACTTTGTTATAATAATCTGTAACTGCTTTTTTTGTTAACATTATCCAGGTAATTTTTGCATAGCTGTATTCTGAATATATTATAAACTAATGCTGGTAACTCTCAAAATAGTACTATTACCGTGCATTACTAATGGGATACAGTCTAAAGACAAAAAAAAAAAATCCCTCAAGATAACCTTAAGTTGTTTTTATAGTGTCAGAATAAACTTATCCAGTTTTTCCAGCAAATGGATGACATGGAAAAAGAGAGGAGGGAATTTTACACAATGAAATAAATTAAGAGACATACCAACAAATGCAATGTGTGGTGCATCTTGTTTGAATCAAGATTCAAACAACCATAACAACTGTGAAAGAATTGGAGATATTTGAATATAGATGGATGTTAAATAATATTAACCTAATTTCTTAAGCATGGTATGGCATTGTGGTTGTTTTTAGGTCATTAAAAGTTAGAGGTATATAATGAACTATTTATGGGTGAAATTTAGTTCATCTGAGATTTGAAAATGTTAGAGAGATCAACAATTATGGCAAAATATTCATGATTGTTGAAGTTAGTTATGAGTACCTGGGGCATCATCATACTTATCTCCTTAAAGGGGTTTGAAATTTTTCAAAATAAAAGGTGTTTAAAAATTGACGGTGTAAGAAGAGAAGTGGAGTTAACAAAAATAGGACATCCTTCTAAATACAGAGTCACCACTGCTGTAACAGATTATACCTCTATTAGACAAAATTTCCAGTCTTTCTTTGTTCTGTCATTTGACAAGTCAACTTATACCTTAGATAAATAATTCTGCTCATGCATTCTTCTACCACATGAATATTGAATGTTTTTCTAGTCATGGAAATGGACTCATGCAAACTTAGCTATCTGGTGGCACCAAATCACATGCCTGGGGTGTGTATGTGTGTGCGCGCGCGCGCGTGTGTGTGTGTTTATAAGATTAGTCTGTTTCTGCCTCAGTTTCCTCATCTGTATGGGGAGAACTCACAGCAGTCCTATGTAGTAGATACTATTATAACTCCATCTTACAGATGAGTAAACTGAGGCAGAGTTTAAATAATTTGTCCAAGATTCATAGCTACTAATTATTCTCATAGCTCATGGCAATAA
>NW_011898779.1:4716-5030 GCF_000151845.1 Pteropus vampyrus | reverse complement strand
TGGTAGTAAAAGGCCACTGAACTGAACCAGACCCCCTCACAGTCCTTCCAACAATTATGGCCTTTATTCTTAGCAGTAATTTCCATCTTCAAAGACAAGAGTACTTCTCTTTGGGGGGAAAATATCTCATTTCCACTGATACAATTAAGAACTGAACACACACACACACACATACACACACACACACACGCATACACACATACACACATACACACATACACGCATACACACACTCAGAATCCAAAAGAAGCATGACTGTAACTCACTAAACAGTAGAAACAGTTCGATCATCTTCTGAGAAAGGCATAATGATC
>NW_011898779.1:0-1431 GCF_000151845.1 Pteropus vampyrus | reverse complement strand
CCCCTCATTCCTGTTGTGCCTCGAGTAAATACAAATTTCATTTGCACTAGAATGGACCCCTCAGCTAACAGAAGTGGCTCGTCCCCTGACCCTCTAGATTGCAAGAGACAAGTGACACTGTGAGGACCAAAGTAAGATTCCTGCTGATCGGCAGGTCTGCTCTTCTGGCCTTTTCCAGGCCAGACTCCAACAGAACGGGGCCGAAGGCTGTGAATGAACTTGAAGCAGTGAGAAGATGAGAAACAAGACAATGAAATGTGTCCTCCCGAACCCCCGCCCAACCCCACTTTGTTGCCCGTTTTAAAGACGGCACACGTAGCTAAGTTCTGTAAGTGTAAGGGGTAGATTTTCACATCCAACTCCTGAGGTACTTTCTCCAGGGTCAGCGGTGGCTTCCCTGGGTGAAGTCAGAAGTTGGCTCCTGGCTCTCTGGTGCTTTCCCGCAAGTCACAGTCATGCTTTTGGAAAGGAGGAGACTTACAGATGCTGACGCGAAAGGAGGGTATCGCGTTCAAAACTCAATCAGGTAAATGCAGATCAAGTCAGCCTGACCAGGTGTCTAAATACAACCAAGGCTACTCCCAAAGTGAGCAGGCTGTCACCCCCGAACAGCTCAGATTTAGAAATGTGCCTGTCTTAGGTGTTCTGAGAATCCCGTCGACCACAAGCCGCTGGGCTTCCCAGCGAACGAAGCCAGAACAGCAGCAGCGGCCTCTGTTGGGATGTTCCATTCACAGGGGAGAGAGCCTCCTCCATTCATCGTGGGGTCAAGGAGTCCTTTACGGCAGCCGGTCGCCTTTCTCAGCGAGCTGAGCTTCCGGGGGACTGGCATGGCTGCATCCTTCAGAATGAGTATGTCTATTGAGAAGCCACCGCCAGAGCTATTCTTAGCACAGCCACCCCTTGGAAATTCCGCAGAATTTGCTTGAATCCACCAAGCAGTTACTCTGCTAACAAGGCATGGGAGAAAGGCACCCGGGTTCCTGATTTCACACCGGCAGCCCCCACTGCTTTCAAAGTACGGGACTGGTTAATCTTTTCTGAATGCAATCTGTACCAAACGTTTGGACAGCTGCCTGCCAGACAGAAGCATTGCGTGGGGTCATTTGTAAATGACCACCACACTAGAGAGGGTTTCCTTCTCTACTCCTCCCCTTTCTCTCTGCATCAAACTTACTGCAGCCATTTGGAATGTAAAGAGCAGTCCATTTTAGCAGTCCCCGGCAGCCCAGCTCGCGGCCAGCTGCCTGTCTCCAAGCCACCTTCCTCCGAATTGCTCCCTCCCGCGCCCACAAGGACAGGATCCCCCCGGCATTTCCATAAAAATCTTTTTTTTAAAAAAAAAATCCCACCAGGTCTGCCTGCGGCAATGCCCTTCCCTTTCTCCGCGGGTAAATTCAGAGTTCAGTGCCACAGGAAAGTGTGTGCGTG
>NW_011898778.1:3224-5748 GCF_000151845.1 Pteropus vampyrus | reverse complement strand
GCCTGTGTGTGTGTGCCTTTGTGCATGACTGGGGTGGGGGGTGGGCTGTATAAGCATTATGAGGGTGTACATGCATGTGTGTGAGTGTGTGTGTGCCTGTGTGTGAGAAAGAGCTAACAACTCAGAAAAAGAGGGCCTTTGTTTCACTCCAGTTTATGTGGAGGGAAATCATTTGACCTAAAAGAAATAGCTCTGCCCCAAGGATATTAGTATATGGTTGTAGATAAAGTTAGGCTTGAAAATATAGAATTCCCAAGATGTTAGAGACACTAAAATTTGTTTAATTGATCATTTTTCAGGTGGGAAAAACTGAGGCCAGAAGAGGCCATGACTGGTCTGGGGTATGTCACAGATCCTTGGTGGCCCTGGCCAGAGCTCTGGCTCCCTAACCCTGTCTATGAAGGTCTCTACATTTGAGTTTCTGGCTATCTCAGGGCAAGGATGCTGGACTATCAAACAAAGTGGGTGACCTCCAGCAAGAAAACCTGGCAAGGTGAGGACCACGACTACCATATTTTAGTGTGAGCCTCCTGGCTTCTCTGCCCTGTGCTTCACTGCTCACATCTGGTCCCAGAGCCATCCCAGCCATCCCCTGCCATCCCATGTAGAACCTTGAGGGCAACTGACTTTCCTCAGGGTCCTATGGCAGGCAGGCGTCAGTCGGGAACTAGAGTCCAGATTTCTGGTCTTCTACCCTGTATCCTTTTCCTGCCATCCACCTCTCTGTCTCACTCCTGGGGCTCTATCTGTCCCATTAGTAGCCCAGGGATCAACCCTCTGGGGGCACCAGGGAACTCTGGCTCTGCCTTGCAAACCCTCTCAGTGTGTCTCTATTTCCTTTAATAAGGACCTGGAGCCATACTCAACCCAAGTTCTGATGCTGGCAACAAAGGTTTGTGCATGGAATTAGCCTGAAGCTGGCAAAAATGATGACAGAAACTGTCATTTATTTTTCGAGTGTTCACTCTGCTCCAGGCACTGTGCTGAGTTATTTGGCTCTAGAGTCAGAATGCCTGCGCTTGAAATTTGGCTCCATCACTAATCAGCTCTATGACCTCCAGCCAACCTCCTAACTTTTCAGTTTCCACATTTTAAAACCGGAGATGTCATTAGTGCCTACCACAAATGAATGAACATGTAGAAAGTGCCTGAAACTCATAAGTCTCAATACATTCTGTTACGCTTTAATCTTCAAAACAACCCTGCCAAGAGTGTGACGTATGCTGATCCCATTTTATAATGAGGAAACTGAGACCCAGGGAGCTGATGTGTATGGTTCAAGGTAACACAGAGAATAAATGTGGAAGTGATAACAGAATCCAAGTCTACAGGTCAGACCTACTGCCAGGTCTCTAAAATTCTTTATTGCCCCATCACCAAGCCAAGATTCAATAAAATTCAATAAAGCAATCAATGTATATATTTACAAATTTATATATAAACATGAAAGAGTAAGAGAAAATTAAGAAAATTAAAAAGCTAAAAAAAATGACACTTCCCTAGACCTAACGTTTTCATTAAGATCCAGCTCTATCTTGAATTCAAATAGGTTGGTACCAGGGTGCTTTAGGAGAGACTCATATCTCAGAAACCCTTCCTGGTCTGCCAGGAATCCTGTTCTCACAGCTCCCTCCTTTCCCAACCTACCCATCTTTGTCATTCGAATGTATCTCACGATGAATCTGGACTGAGTAGTAGTAGATAGTGGGTACACTGCAGACTACCAGCACAGTTCATAATCACTACCCCTTTATGGGCTCTGTGCAAACGCTTAATCGGCTTTATAAAACATAGTCATGAGCACTCATTATTAGGGGGAGGAGGATAGTAGTTAACATAGAAATTACCCAATTGCAGATGTGTGATGTCAGGCCACTAATGAATTAGGCTGGCAGCCTCGTAGGTCCTACTTGATCCAAGGAAGGGCCTATGAGTAGCTTCACTTATCCAGTGTGAAGCCTGTAAGATAAGGTGATATTTACCGAGCTGCAGCTTTCTTGCAGCTTCTCCCCAGGACTCCTCCATCAGTGGAGTCTCCCTCAATGCCAGACTGACAATGAGCACCCAGCACATCTATTCCCATCTATTCATCCAACCAATGTCTTTGGAGCTCTGGCTCTGCATAGCAATGGAGAGATCTTGATGAATAGTATCAACTCTTTTTCTCTGCTTTCATGAATCTTGGAATTGACACCTTTGGATTATACAAGTGGCATTTATGATCTAAACTAATGCCTTTTGGGATCCAGGTGACCTATCTGATCCTTACTTGTACAGAGCCAGCTGGGCAGGCAGGATGGTGGCTGAAGCGGCTAGCAGCAACAGTCGAGTATTGAGGAGCCAGGAGTGAAGTGGGGATGGAAGACACTAGGGAATCTAAATTGCTCGCTGGGAACTTCAGGGTTGGAAACAGGAGCCCGATCAGCAGACCAGGCATCTAGTAAAAGTGAACTAAGTCTCCAAAATTCCATTTTTGTTACCTATAGTTCATTCTTCACTTGGCAGCCAGAGTGACCTTTTAAAC
>NW_011898778.1:0-1479 GCF_000151845.1 Pteropus vampyrus | reverse complement strand
ATTTGTCTTTTTTCCTAGGCTTTGTTCATATAAATAAGGTTGAAGTATTTTCAAAATGTTAGTGTGCAAGGCATCATTCAGTTATTCAGGAAAATTTTACTAGGAACTTACTGCATGTCAGTCCCAGGTAAGGCACTGGAATGGAAAAGATGGAAACTCAGCCATGTCTTCCAAGTATATGTAGACCTGAAGGGAGGCAGATGTGACCACTATGATCCCAGGACGGAAGAGTATAATATCTGGAACCAGATTAAGTAGAATCTGACCCTGGCTGTGTCCCTGGGAAAGCTATTTAATGGGTTTGTGTCTTTTTAGCCTTCTTATTAGTAAAATGAGAATGATGAAAACTGTCAGAATGATTAAATGAATTAATACAAGAAAAGTGCTAGGACTGTGCCTGGGACATGGTAAATGCTCGATAAGTACCAACTAATATGATTGTTATAAGGCTAAGTGCTACAGGCTTTGAAGAGAGGTGTGCAAGTTACTATGGGGACACTTAACTACTGGAGGTGGACAGGGACTATTTCTTGCAGAAGATGATGGTTTCTAAGGCAATATGATATCAAGACAAAAGTAGGGTCATTGGGAAAGAGAGGCCTCTTCTTTAATTCTATTTTTGTTATTTATCAGCTTTATAGCTTTGGACAAGTTACTTCGCCATCTATTTGAAATAGGAATTATTTCATAGGAGTACTGTGAAGATCAAATAAAATGACGTTTGTGAGGGACCTGGCACTTGGTGGTTGCTGGAAAAGGCACTACTCACTTAGTCTGTAGGGAACCACATTGGGATGGGATGCTCTAATGCACTGAGTCCCGTCGGCCTCTTTGATGGCCTCATCTGAAAGAAACTGCCTCTTCTAGGGTCATGCCTGTTTTCAGGGGCTTCCTGCTGCCAATGACTGATGACCTTGAGGGAATAAAGGCCCAGTCCGTCGTTCTAACTGGAACTGATTCTGAAGGCCATCGCAGCTCCAGAATTCCCCACAGGGCCACCTTGGGTCTTTATTTAGCCTACATTACAGTTCAGTGTCTACCTCTGAACCTTCTTGCTTCCTTCATCTTCTGAATTAGTCAGTTGAGGCTGCCATAACAAAATATCACACATTGGATGTCTTAAAACTATGGAAATTTGTTATTTCACAGTTTTGGAGGCCAAAAGTCTAAGATCAAGGTGCCGATAGGATTGGTTTCTGGTGAGACCTCTCTTCCTGGCTTAGAGATGGCCACCTATTTGCTGTGTTCTCACATGGTCTTTCCTCTGTTCTTATATGGAGAGAGAAAGCTCTGGTGTCTCTTCCTCTTCTTGTAAGGACACCAGTCCTATAGAATTAGGGCCCCGTCCTAATGATTTTATTTAACCTTAATTTCCTCCTTAAAGGACCTATCTTCAAATATAGTTACACTAAGCTTAGGGCTTAAACATATGCATTTTGGAGGGACACAATTTAGTCCATAACATCTCCCTTTATTGGT
>NW_011898777.1:0-6040 GCF_000151845.1 Pteropus vampyrus | reverse complement strand
GTGTCAAGGTGGTGATACAGAAGAACAGGCTTTTGGGACCATGAGTTCCAGCACAGTCCCATAAAGTGAAGTGATTGACACTTCACAGCTATGACACTTCTTAGTGAAACAAGAGCTTTATATCTGTTCTCTACGCTATCAGAGATGCGTAAACTTTCTGTGAAGGGCCAGATAGTACATATTTAGGGTTTGTGGACCAAGAAGCATTGTCTTCAGCTCTCCCTAAAATTGTTCTCCCCAAATATCCATCACCCAGCCTAACACAAACAGGCAGCAGGCAGATTTGCTCCGTGGCTGCAGTTTGACAACTCCTGTCCCAGAGTGTCGGGTTTGAGAGCGTGGACTCTGGATCCAGACCACCCTGTCACATTGTAGCCAGGTGACCTTGGTCAAAGTATTTAATGTCCCTTTGCCTTAGTTTCCTCATCTGTGTAAAGGGGGATGTAATGGGTTAAATGAGTGTAATGGGTAAATGAGTGGACGCATGCCAGGCACTTAGGGCAGTGTGTTCCATGGAATAAGTGCTAAGTGTTTTTCTTTATCGTCGCTGTCATCTTCCAGTTTTTCTCATTTCTCCCAGCTTTGGAAAACAAAGCTAGCATCAGCCACTCTTCACTTTATTTCTCTATAATCCTTGTCACATGGTTTCTCTCTGTTTGCTTTCATGATTCTCTTAGATCCAAACCACCTGGAACAAATCCAAACCATCTGTTATGAATGCAGATTCCTGGGCCCTTCCCAAGACTTGCTGAATTATGTCTTCTGGAAGTAGGTCCTTGGAATAAGCATTTAAGATACTTCACTGGTGGTTGCTCTGCACATAAAGTTTAGGGTCCACTGCCCTCATGGTTCCCCACATCCTCCTTCTGATCAAGAATTCAGGCTGGAATATGGATAGAAAGAAGAAATACCAACCACTGAATTAACCTTAACTCCAGTCCATCAGCAGCCTCGCCAGTGGTTGAGTACACACTTCCCAATTTCCTCCAAGACAAGGAGGGAAAGGAGTAACCAATGATTGAGAAAACCAAGCACTGTCTCTGTCCAGACTGTGTGGTTGGACCCAGAGAATCTAATTCCAGGCAGAAAATGAACTCAGTTGAACCCTGTGGATTTGGAACTCAGCATGGAAAGGCTGACCGTATAGCGTCCCAGGCCTCCTTCCAGAACAGTCGATTTGGGAGGTACACATGAGTACCTCTGGACTTCCCAAACTTCCACGATGAAAAGCAAGTACCCTGTATGCAGGGGGAAATCCTTCGGAGATACTTTTCCTAAGTGCAACAGTTGTCATTTGTTTTTCAATTTATGCAATAAAAGTAAGCATGTGGGGGTAAATAACTAGTTTTTTTTTTTAAGGTAAAAACTTTGAAAATTATCCGTTTGTATATGGTAAAATTTAAAAACACTCTTCTACATTCAGTCTCTTTCACCAAAGATAATCATAATTGTTATTTGCTTCTGTGTCTTTCTAGAAATGTCTTAAGCATATGCATAGAAACTTGCCGGATGTGTTTGCTAGAAATATATTTTGTTTATACTATTAGAATCATACACTATTTACTCTAGGCAACTAGCTCATTTGGCTTAAAATTCACTTTGAATTCCAAATGTCCACTTTTAATTCCAGAAATCCACTTCGATCACTTTTATCTTTTCCACTAAACCCACCTCCTTCTTCCTTCTATTCTGTAATATCATTCTCTATATTACTTAGAAATTAGACTAATGGATGTTGTCTCGTCATCCAAGTAAGAAGGAATGACTATAGATCAAATGATATTTCTTAACATGCAACAAATGCATAGGCAAAATCTCCACCTCTCTCTAAACCTGACGTTTCCCTGGGCTCTATCAGCAAACATACCCATATTGCTTCCCACCTCTCTTTCTCTCTTGCTCTGATGTGGCTACCAAACCGAGAGGTGACAATGTACTTGCTTAAATACATACTCAGGCATGCTGTCTTCTGGGGGTCTCCCAGCTCACATCTGGCAGCTCATAATGAGGTTTGAAAAACTGTTAGGTAGGGTAGTGAAACATTGATTTGGCTCACAAAATCTTCTCCATCCTAAATGCCACTGTTCATTTTGGGAGTCTGTAAGGTCAACCTCACCAGAGGAGAATGCGAAGACTTCCAGAGGACTGAAGACAAGCAAGTGGTATCTGAATTATAAGGAGAGAGAAAATGCAGATTTCTCAGACATAGACCAGAAGGCCTGCTGTAGCTCATCACAAGAATTTGACAGTGGGCGAGTGAAATGATGCCCCGTGAGCACTTAGTAAAGGGAGAACCAGCATGAAGTCACCAAGACAATGCCATCCTCTAATACCCCAACAACCACATTCCCTTTTTTGGTGCAGTTACCAGACTGGCAGACCAGGAAAATGCCATAAACATAGGGAATCGAGAGTTCAGCAAAGGGTTTTACAAAATCCTTTATGAGGATAGGATGGTATTTCATTTAGTTTAGCTTGTTCTCAGAATGTCTGACTGGCCATAGGTCATTAGTGGTGCACCTCAAGATTTGCTGTGATACTTATAGGACCTTGTGGATGACACACCCTCATTTTCAGATGACACACTATGGAGAATTCTACTCCTGGAAGAATGCAAAAGTCTTAAGTAGGCTAAGAAAATAGGCTGCTTATTACAAGACATGTGCTTTGGAGCTGATATGAATGAGCGAATAAGCCAGGACTATTGTTAATGATGGAAAGACTCAAAAGATGTGGAAGACTTAGGAATAAAGAAGAAAGAGGAGAGAGCCCTTCTCTGCCTGGCAGGTATTATGGCAGAGACAATTCCCTTCAGAGTCTTTGATTTCCCAGTGTCATTAGTTAGTGAAGAAAGGTAAACCTCCTGAGACTGTAGAAGAAACAACTTATGTGTTCTTTAGGAATAGAATCTGTTCAACCAAAAGGAGCAAATAAAAAGAGAGTTCGCATCCATTTTCAAAACTCCTTCACAAAAAGCAGTCCAGACAACTGGACCTCAGAGGGTCAAGTGGAACTTCAGTACCTCCTGAAAACTTGACCTCTTGCCTCTCTTGGAATAATGATCTCTGAGTGAATGAGCAAGTGAGTGACAGTCATTCATTCAGTCCACTCTCACGAGATACTGTCTGCCCCAACCCTGCCTTGTGACTTGCGCTAGGTAGATAGAAATGTACAAGACACCCCTTGTCTTTAAAGATCTTGCAGCAAGACACTGTTTCCCAAGGAATGGTACACAGATTACTTAAATTGGAATCATCTGAATGCTTGTGTTAAAATGTATATTTTTGAAACCCACCCTAGATTTGCCAGATCTACATTTTAACAAGTCCCTGGGTCATGTTTATTATCGAAAAGTTTAATAGCCACTGCTCTGAAGGAGGCGTGTAAGAATCTGGCCCTAAATAGGAGAGTGAATGCATATGTATGGTTGTGAGTGAAGGTATGTACATACATTATAAGGCCACGAAGACTTGATGTGAGAATATATGCATGAGCATATGTGACTGCATGTGGTAGAGGGGTGGATGCCTGGGAGAGAGCATATTTATGCATTGTGCTCAATTACTTAATCAGAAGAGAACAAAGGACCAGACCCTGAGTTTCTGAAACTGAAAACAGCTCATGCTCCACCTAGCACAAGCTTGATCACAGATATGAAGCGACTCATCTTTACAATTTAGTCTGCAATCCATGGAGTAGAAAATAAGCAAATATTTTTGAGACTATCAATGTGCTGTAGCAACAGCACTTTTTGGAGGCACAGGGATCAGGGATTATGTTTGGACACTTACCATCTGTGGTGACCTTGCTGAAGAAACATGACTATGGAGCCTTCATGCCTCTGTCCAAAGAATGGGGTAGCAGTGCCAATCCTTCAGAGTATTGTAATTCTAACATTGCAGTGTGTGATGCAGCCCGGATGACCAGATGCATAAGACCTGAAGGAGTGTGAAGTAGCATGGCTTGAGAAGTGAAATTGAGGCAATGGGAAGATTATTCTTTAATAAATATTGCTCCGGGGGTCTTGGGGCACAAACTCAGGAATTCACAGTAAAGGCGGCTGCATCTGTCTTCCTTCCTCTGATGAAATGGCTTTTCCCTATTTCTTACAACAAGAGTGAGCCATCAAGTCATGGACTTCCTTAACTGTGCTCCTTATTAGTGAAGTATTCAAGCAGAAACTTGACCATGGCGGTGCATGCTCCATCTGCCAGCAGGGCCTTGACTTTGGGCATCTGTCATCTTCCAGCACCAGGATCCCGTGATTCTGAGACCCTGGGTTTCTCTAGTCTCTCAGTGTCTTATTTATCATCTGAGTCATGATGACATGCCCGGCTCCCACAGTGGAGTCTAGTTCTTGTCCACTTGTACTACTAAGAATAGCTCTGGGGAGTCCATCAGAAATTGCCAACAGAAGGTCATGCACACAAACAAGCATTTACATCCAGCTCCTCTCCCCAGTGAATTTGCCATACCAGGTTGGGAGAGATGTGGGTCTCACTACAGGACCTTCTCCAAATGCACCCTAGAACAGGATGGGGGCAGCGCTCAGCTCAACTTACCGTGTTCCAATGGCTTCCTACCTACCAGGCTGCCATATGTTCAGGATCATTCTATTGCCAGATGTATGTCGAAGTTTTCCTTTTTAAAATGTAATTTTCCTCAGAATTTATTGGCATCCTACAATGCTGCTTCTTGGCTGCAGAAGCAGCTTTTCTGCCATTTGAGCCTAAAATAGAAACCACACACAACCTTGACAGTAATCATGACCAAGGAGAGAGAACGCACATCTATTTATAAGACGTCTGAAGGTGAGTTCTTCTTTTATGCTACTGCTCTGAAGATCAGGTCAACAAAGCTGGGAATAACAGCTTTATTGACTGTGTAACTTTATTAAAATTGAATACAATCACAAATATATAATAAATATTAAAATATTAGATATTATGGATAAAGTTTATGACTTTGAGTTCTAAAAAATGTAAAGTATTCATAAATTAGAGATTTCTTTAGAAGTCACATATTTTGTTCTTTGTTTTCTAATTTATTTCTTGCTGTTGATGACATATGCAGGGTAAGATCTTAGCATCTCATGATTTCATGCATGCTGTGATATTCAGGCAAGTGTTTACATGGACGAGTGTGCTGTATAGAGAAGAACTCTCAAGAATTTTATTCAACAAAAGCACCAACATATGTTTTTGGCATTCAGAAAGCACCTCTTGGGATGGAAATCACATTCATGTTTAAAAATTCTTACTCATTTTTATTTGAAAAGTTTGGACAAATAATCAACATTTTTGTTTTTCTTTTCAAATCCCGGAAGTTGGGATGACAGATTTAATGGACCCAACCGGTAACGGTCAACTCAGCTTTGAGAACAAAAGTGTCCATGTATCCCATGATACTTAGGTTCACCTCCACCTCACTTCTCCTCAAAGCTGGCCTCTTCTTTCCTTTCTGCTACCAGTCTAGGGTTGCTGTATTCCTGAGTTGTTCTTTTGTTGCCTGGCTTATTTGTTCAAGTAGTGTTAGCTGGAAAACATGCGGCCTATTCAAATCTCCAAATTAAAAAAAAAAAAAAATACTGCTGGGTCACCCTAGGGTAGTCACTGAAAAATTCACTACTCTAGGACTTTATCAATGCCAGACTCAAGTGCATTTAAGGTAGAACAGGACACAGTGACGTTTTGGACTTTAAGATTATGTCAGCCCCGTTCACACTTACACTGCCTCTGCTGAGGATTTTGCTGAGGGCTAATTCGGGGCTCTAGGCCAGGGTCTGGCTGCCAGCTGGTGTTGAGATGGAGTTTTCCCTCTGGAGTAATCAATTATTGTTTCCCAAGATGAGTTCATGGAACGCTGCCAGCACAGTGGGTTGAAGAGTCTTGAAGCTGGAACTTTTCCTCAGATGTAGAGGTCATCCCATGCACATGTGGTGGTGATAAACCAGCTAAGCAGGGAGAAGAAATGGTGACTATGAAAGTAGGTCTCATGTAAAGAAAAGTTATAAAGCAAATAGCAATGATATTACGCATAT
>NW_011898776.1:2483-5513 GCF_000151845.1 Pteropus vampyrus | reverse complement strand
CCAGGAGACATACTTGATGAAGGCTATAGTACAAATTCCATGCATATCTGCCAGCAACATAATGGGAAGAATGATTAAGTGAATACAGATCAAAGACATCCCTACTCAGCTCTTGGAGAAGGATCTTCTACTCTAAGCTCTTGGAAGCTTGAGGTCATAGTCCACTGCCCTCCCTGAAAAAGAGGGCAAACCAAGGCCAAGGAACAAAATGGCAGACAGCTTTGTCTCTATGCAAAAATTTAAAAAAATGAAAACCCTATTGCCATATAGAGCTGTGCACGAATCCTTTCCTATTTCTGTGCTTTACCCCACCTAAATAACTGATTACTTATCTCATATAACTGACCAAAAATTATCCTCTTAAAACTCTGTGTTTACTACTCCCACCCCACAGTAGCAGAATTTTCGCTAAAACATGGGAGACATCCAGACATAGCTCTATGCTACAAGTCCAGAGGCTCCCACTATCCAACTACAGCGGTGTGCCCTTTAAAACCCCAAGATACTCACCTCTTTCTAACGGGGCAGCCCAGTGATCTAGTACTGAACTTCCATGAGTGTGTGATTGCTCACACTAGCAAACGAAGAGTTCTTGCACTTCTTACAGAAATTCCCTAATGCGCCATGAGGTAGTGGAGATGGAAGTAAAGTAATTAGGACCAGAATCCAACCTTCAGTTCTCGAGTTGCCATACTCTGCTCTTGGTCAATTTACTTAACCCAAAATTGAACTGAACAACAATTTTCTGATTTTCCCAAGATCTAAAACCCATGAAATAGGGAGAGGGTACAGATTCTAAATTAACTATATGACGACAGTTACTGGCTTTGACTCTCCTTCATTGAGCTTATGTACTTAAAAGACACTATTTAGAATGCTAAATCGTTTTAAGTAGATGCTCTTAAACTTGTAAAAGTTGCTGTTTACAATCTGATAAAAAGCTATGGAGCCAAACTCTGGAAAAATGCACATATGACCACATTTTAAGATTTTTTCATACAATTATGTAGAGCTCACAGACCAGGAAGGTCTCTCCTTGGACCCCAGGATAAGTAAGTACTCTTGTAAGGAAGAATAAAAGATCATGGTCAAGTAAGATTTATCTATCTTACTTGGCAAGTGTGGCTACCAGAATAGTTCATTATCACAGAAAATGTTCAATTTGATTCAATATAACAAACATCGAGGGCCTATATGTGCAGGAATTCTGCAGGGTTCTAAGAAAGGGCAGAGATAAAAGCACCATCCCATAACAAATGTACCACCAAGGCATTACATGACCAAGTGTTAAATAGAGATTCAAATGGAGTCCCAGGAAAAAGTCATACTGCATAGGAAAGAGGGCTCATGCTATTTGAAGTAGATATTGAAAGATACATAGGATCATAACCATAGAAAATGAAGGGATGGAAGGTAGGAAAAGGACAGCTCAGTTAGAAGGGGTACTGCTGGTCAGTTCAATGTGAATATAGAACGAGGTGTAGGAGCAGAGTGAAAGAAAAGTGCTTCCCTCTGTGGGAAGCACTGTGCTGTCTCCCCAATAGCTACACCTGAAAGCATAAGATACCCATTCTAGAAGTTCAGTAAAAGAAAAGAGAGGTGAGGTGGTGGTATATTAGGAAAATCAGTATATTTACTATTATCCAGAACTAATTCAATAGCAGCACTTGAAAAAGATCCTCAGTTCTCTTAAAGTTCTCTAATTGTATCTAAGGATCAGCAAGAAAAGGTCAGCATGAATTGGGGAAATGTTTATATAACATCATACATGGAGACTTTTATTTGAAACATAATGTAACTCTTTTAAATACATATTGTTTTCAAAATGTGCTATCAAAATCAATTTTGTATTTTACACTCTAATAATAAAGAAACTTTATAGTCTAGGCAGCTTTGTACTATCTCTAGAGCAACTGGGAAAACAAAGGGATTGATTAGATTATTGCTTTGCAAGGATTAAATGCTTCTCTTGAAAATGAATGCAAACAGCAAAGTTAATTCAAACCATAGGTCAAAGCAGAATAAATTATGTTTAAATCTCTCAATTTCATTTTCAAAAAATAAAGGCAGGGAGAGAGAGCGCGTCTACTTTATCGTGGATTAAAATTGCTGAGGAAGCAAAAGTGATTAAATAAACAGGCTATTATGTGCCATCAGCTCAATCGAGTGAGAACACTCTGGCTGTCTTCTCTTAGTGAAAGGAAGATGTTTGATGCTTTTGATAATAAATATCCATTCATAAAATGTGCTGAAATGAACAAAAAAGATCTATTGCCAATTCCAGCCATTTCACAGAGAAAAGTTGGCAAGGAATTTTCTAACATCTAAAATAGAAAAGTATCAATTAATCATGAAAATGGCTCAGATAATGTGTTACATTTTGTTACATATTATCCTATTCATCTTGGTGCCTTAAACAATTTATAAAAATTCATCACATAAAAAATGCAAGTACTAGTCATCTCAGAAAGCAAAATCTTTAAAAAATGTGTGTTGAGTACCCTTGCCCTGCCTCCACCCCAACTGACAAAATTAAAACCTGCTCATTGAAGGATACCATGAAAAAAATAATAACCACATAGAAAGGCTGCAATTAAAAATGATATGGCAAATGCCAAAACCCTCCATGAAAAAAATAATAACCACATAGAAAGAATTATAATAGTTAACATAGTTACCTTGCATTCACCTAAGTGCATTTATGTCATTGGAACAATACTGCATGTGACATTTCCCTTAAAACACACAGTGAACAAAGTCTCATGGCACTAAGCATTTACCTAACACTGTCAAATGGTTCCACAGTATTCTTCTGTGTAACTGCACTCTAATTTGTGACTAATCCTCTACTGATACACACAGTGCTGTTGTCAGGTTGTCTTGTTTTACTGTTTTAAATAATGCTATGTTGAACATCTTTACAAATAAAATCTTGCATGTACCTATAATCATATCTATTTACTTAGATCAAATTCTTGGAAGTAAAATGTCAGATCATTTTCCAAGCATTTTCTCAAATTTCCTTTCATA
>NW_011898776.1:0-1223 GCF_000151845.1 Pteropus vampyrus | reverse complement strand
TGCTGCATCTATGCTAAGGAGTTAGCTAAAGCTAATGAATGCCAAATAATGGCTATAGAACTCAGGTAGTTTTGCAAAGTTATTCATATTAAAAAGAAATCAATTTTTAAATAAGTCACAAAACAGTAAACTCTTTTTAATGCAGATACTTAGTAACTCCTAAGATTACAAAATCAAAAGACTGATATTACAATTGAGGTAAGGTCTCAATATTGATTAAAAACTCTCTAGGTGACTCCAATACACTGCTATATTAGAATATTATAAATAGATTAGAGATAAACTGGTTAAGAAATGAGTTTAAAACACAATTTCAAATAAGCAATTTGAAATAAGAAGACATGAAGGAAAAATTAAGTTTAGTCTCTGACTGACATCATACAATGAAATCAATTCTGGATAGTTAAAGGAAATTATAAAATTAATAAGTGATAATCTGAATGACAATGATTATAATACTGTAGTAAATAAGGAAGCTTTTCTGAGCATAACACCAAATGCTGAACCTGAGTTAAAAAATAAAACTTACATTCCTTTATGGAGAAAAATCATACCAAGGAACTTTTACATAGCAGAAATAAACCTGGGATACTCATTAAGATTTCATACCCCATATTATCCTCAATAATCAGGGCAAGTGGAACATAAAAATATGGACATAAAAAGGACTTTAGGAAAGATCTATCAAGAAACTGCATTTTTAAATGGCTGGAAGCCTTGCCCTCGGCCGTTATAAAGATCCAGAATACTCCAGATAGGAAGCATGGGCATTGACTCCTTTTGAAATACTTGGACATCCAATGTCTACTGGCATCTCTAACCCTTCCATTCTAGGAAGAAGTGAACAGTATGAGAATTTAAGTGAACAATTTGATGCCATGACTAGCTAATATAAGAACTAATTAGTATACCTGAAGCTTATAGCCAACAGATAAAAGGGGCGTGGCCTTCACCAACTGACAAGCCTTGCCCTCCCTTTGACCAGGAGACCGGCTATACATCAAGGTCTTCAGAAGAAATCATGTGCTGTCACCTCTCTGGGAAGGACCTTATGAAGCACTACTGACCACCTACACTGACATAAAGTAAAAGAAAAATCTTCCTGTATCCATGCAAGCTATACCAAAACAGATCTAGATCATCACTCTCAAGACAACCAGGACACAGTCCCCATAGGTGACTTTAAACTAAAGGTTTCCAGGATCAATCCCCAGGCCCTAGAA
>NW_011898775.1:1699-2159 GCF_000151845.1 Pteropus vampyrus | reverse complement strand
TTTAACGGCTCGAACGAATGGCTAGCGAAGCAGCTCCGAGGAGAGGCCTCGCCAAGGCTGCTTTAATAACAACAAAAAGAAGCTTCGTTCGCAAAGGGCGACAGCCTTGGATCTCAGTGCTTTAAAAGCGTCCGTTTCGTGAGTGGCGAACCTGCCCACGGCTGTTTACGTCCAGGCTGGCGCCGTGGTCGCTCTCCTCACAGAGCTACGGGCGGGGACTTCACGCCAGGACAGGCGCTGGTCACAGAGTCTCAACGGGCAGACTGAGGCCACGTTCCAGGACACAGGCCGTGTTTGGGGTCCAATCAGGAAGGGAGGAAAAGGTCACGGCCGGCCCGAGGGAGACTGCCCCCGAGAGACAGTGGCTGTGCTGGTCAACGCCGGCCTTGACCTTCCCTCTGAGCACCCAGGGCAGCCTGCAGCACCTTCCTGGGAGACGGACGGCTCCTGGGAGCATCTC
>NW_011898775.1:0-814 GCF_000151845.1 Pteropus vampyrus | reverse complement strand
GGAGGAAAAGGTCACGGCCGGCCCGAGGGAGACTGCCCCCGAGAGACAGTGTCTGTGCTGGTCAACGCCGGCCTTGACCTTCCCTCTGAGCACCCGGGGCAGCCTGCAGCACCTTCCTGGGAGACGGACGGCTCCTGGGAGCATCTCAGACGCAGAGCTCCGAGCGCCCATGACCCATCCCCGCGTGTGAAGGGACACCGTGCAGGGACCATGCAGAAGGCCACGCTGACACGTTCCAAAGACACATACACAGGCCGTCTGCGCCCGCCACGCTGGCGCGCGGGCTCAGGTCCGGTCTCTCCCCCCCGAGCGTGTCGGAGGTGTCTTCTGGCGACGGGCTTCTCCTCCTCCTCTGTTCTCCGGGGTAAAAGGCCAGCGCGTCACCCTTCACCTCCTGAACGTCTCGGCCACCTCGCGTGCGTCTGATGTCCGCACTCAAAGCCACCTCAGCCCTTTCTTCCCCAGGATGAAAGACCCGTGGATGCGGGCACGGCCAGCGAGCGCCGCTCTGCCAAGTGCAGCCCCGCAGGAGCTGACCCGCCCCCGCGGTGGTGCTGGCTCCCGCCTGCCTGCAGATGCCGGGCCGCACCAGCCGGTCACCTGCGCCCCGAGCACGGTCAGGGGAGTGGGCGGGAGGAGCAGCGAGCAGCCATCTGGGATCACGCTCAGGTGCTTCGGAGCTGAGCAGGTTTTTGCTTTTCACCTGTCTGCATGTTCTTTAAGAAGGAAACAGAAACCCCCGGCGTCATAGGATGCCAGCGCAGGCCTGCACGCTGCCGCCGGCCTTCTGGGGGGCGGCTCCCCGGGGCTGCGT
>NW_011898774.1:1797-3294 GCF_000151845.1 Pteropus vampyrus | reverse complement strand
CACAGGCACCTATTTAAAAAGAATGCAACAGAAGTCTTTAGAGCACTGGAAACAGTTCAGCTTTGAGTAGAGTGACTGAGATGAGGGCCAGCGAGCAGTGGGAAGGGCGACCAAGTGTGGCAGGTTGGAGAAGTCGTCTCTGAACACCTCGAAGAGCTTCCCGTAACCTACCGTGAGGCATCTCAGTTATTTAAAACTAACGGAGGGAGATTGAGGCAAGTATGGCAGAATGTTACTCGTTAAATCCGGACAGTGGGCACATGGGTACTTGTGCTGTCTATAGTTTTCTGTTCTCAGCTCTCACATTTTTCAATATTAATGAAACAGAGCTTGGGGTTAGGGGCCTGAGAGCACTCCCCTCCCTTCTCAGCCAGGACTGAGAAAGTGCCCGTGTAACTTACGGCACAGTCTCTACATAGAATAAGCCCGTGGCTGGTTCTGCCCCCAGATGCCATAAATCACAAAGCCTGACTCTTACTTTGTCCTGTTGAACAGCATGAGATACTTCGATCGAGCTGCCTTGTTTGTGGAAGCTTGTCTCAAGTATGGTGCGTTTGAAGTCAATGAAGACACAGATATCCTTTGCCAGACATTCATGCTGAGGGGGAAGCAAATGACCTGAGTGGGTTTGAGAATTCCTCTTAGTCATGCGACCTGGGTGGGAACTGTATCCTATCTAGAAAGAGCCATAGGCTGATTCTCCAACGCCAAGAAGGAGGCAAAATGAGAGGGCAAGGGTGGGAAGGGAGGTTGTTGCGTCGCCGGCTTCAGCTCTGAGGGGGACGCGGAGGCAGGAAGGGCTGTAGAAGGAGGGATGTCACATTTCGTAATATTTTGTTTGAACAGATAAAGGAAATAATATAGGAAAGATATAGGAGCCTGCTCCTTTAAAATAGTACTATTTCAGAGCATTGCACTCCTTAAAAAGATAAAGGAAATAATATAGGAAAGATATAGGAGCCTGCTTCTTTAAAATAGTACTATTTCAGAGCATTGCACTCCACGGAATAAAAGTTTATGAATTTATCTGGAAAAAATATACAGGAATAATAAAAGAAAGGCTCGCTCTTATCCATAGTGACAATCTAATGTGGAACAAGAGACAACACTTCAGAGATGTGTCCTGTAGGCAAGTCACTGTGGTCCACCCATAACCAGACTGCTTCATTTCTTCGGGACGTCAGTTGAGTCACATGGTTTTTCTTTGAGAAGAACGGGCTTAAGAACAGGGCTGCCGTCCCTTGCGTTTGCAGAGCCCTGCTTGTTCTGACTGCACCTTTTAGTGACTTATTACATTGTGGTTTCATTTCTACATGTCAGATGCTTGAGTTTTCTGTATATTTTTTATATAAAATTAAATTCAAGCTCCTATCTAGGCACTAGTACAGTTGGCTCTAGTTCGAAGGAGCCATTTCGAATATCAGGACACAGTGGAACAGGGCCCTGTCAAACCCCGCACCCAGATGTCTGGAGCCCCCTCCTGGGCCAGGCTGGTAA
>NW_011898774.1:0-347 GCF_000151845.1 Pteropus vampyrus | reverse complement strand
AGCAGGACATTTTGAAAATTAAATATGAACTGAGGCCAACAGCTAGGTCGTGAGGCGTCTGGGAGAGGGAGAGGACCAGGCACAGCCGCTCGGTGGGGACCTGCCGAGCAGACGGGGAAGAGCCTGGACTCGTCCCAGTCCAGCTGGTTAGAAAGGCAGCCATTACTCTTCAGGACAAGATGAAGACCGAATCAGCATCAAGATGCTGGTGGAAGTCTGTCCCAAACAACTGGCACCTCCCTCTCCCTAGTGACCTTGTGGGCTCAAAGCTGAAACTGCTGCCTCCCCTCCTCCAGTGAGCAGGGGCGAGCAGGGGCGAGCAGGGGCAAGCAGGGGCGAGCAGGGGC
>NW_011898773.1:3058-4398 GCF_000151845.1 Pteropus vampyrus | reverse complement strand
GGTTCTAGGCCTAAAATAATTGTATTTGAATTATAATCACACACAAAAAAGTTAACCATACACAATTTTCTTTAGCAAAGGCAGAAGTCCAAGTCAGAGTTAAATTACATTAACATTGAGAAAGGAGAATTAAAGCAGTAGTTTAGGAGTCCATTGGTCTCCATGGCCTACATCCCCTATTAAGGGAATCGTAGGTCATAGCTCCATGCAATCATGTTCTATATGAAGGGATTCCACCTGCAACCACAGACAGGCTCAGAAATGGGCATCTTGCCCTAAATATGATATAGACCGTTCATCAGTCATCTTGGGAATCTGAATTGGGAACCCTGGAGAAATGCAACCAGTGAGGAGTGGAAATTGAAACCAAAAGATCCTAAGGAATTGCAGAACTCGAAACTCATTAATGACCACTATATCATTCAAAGTCCAAACAGGAAACAGAAGACACACATGGTTCAATGGAAGAGACTTTAATCAAGGCCTATTTGTAGAAGTGCAGGCAAGGTTAAGAGAATAAACAAGGGATGGTAAGGCCACACAGAGTAGTAGCAAAAGCCATTACTACCCTTGCCTTGAAGGGACAAGAGGCAGAAAGAGTGTTACTGGAGCTCAGCAAGGCCTAGAAATGCAGACAGTCCCACAGCGGGAGCTGTAGCCTTGGAGAGATGAGAAGTGGAGTGAAAGATAAGGAAGAAACACCCTAACTTCCTACTCTCCTCTTGTCCTCTGGTGACTCACTCATTAGCCAAACCCGAAGGGAAGCCAGCCATTATGGGAGTCCTGATATCGGTCAGTCCCCACAGCATAGAAAAGAGCAGAGGAAAGTGCGTGCATCTGGAAACCAAACAGACCAATCAGAAAGGCACATGCAGATCAAAGTCATGAAGGTTGTGAAGAACACTGGTAGAAAGAGGAAAACTGTCCTGAGAGAAGCAAATGATTTGAGAGTAAGGTGGAGAGAGTAGCAGGCCCTACTGCTGCCTTGATTCTGATGCCTATTCTGGTTCAAGTTCCATCCACTCACTTCACTGCAATATCCCAACCCACCCCGCAGAGCTTCAGTCCCTTTAATTGGCCTCTCTTCCTTGCAACCATAAAAGCTCATGTAAACCAAACATGATCAAAAGAAAACATGCACTTCATCTCACTGTTTCCCATTTAAAGGGACTTTTTTGATAACAAATAAGCATCGTTTTCAAAAGACAGATGAAGGAATGTGCATGTTTATAGGGAAGTAGTAAAGAGATAAGCAGAAGAGATGAGAAAGCCCACCCAGAATTTACACAATGCCTTTTCTTAGCAGTAAGTCTTCAAAGAAGATTCAAATGAATGGAATC
>NW_011898773.1:0-1251 GCF_000151845.1 Pteropus vampyrus | reverse complement strand
AAGAAGAAGAAGAAAGTTATAAGTTTTGTTTTTTAACCTGTTTTTAATATAACTAAAATGTTAGTTTATGTAATTTAATTTTTAATAATAGCAATGTTTAACTTCTAGCTCATTAAATTCCTAAAATTTTAACAACTGGCTGTCAACACCCAACTCTAGCACACCACTGTCTGCCTGTTTTGCCAATGATAGAACTGAAGCTCAGAGACGCTGTCACTAACTAGCCCGGACACGCAGGACAGGGCCACCCACGCCGTCTGCCTAATTCCAAATCTCCCTTCCACTGTGCCTCTCCTTAAAATGTAGCTAAATAGGAGGTGAACACAGGATGCAATATATGTGCCTTACTGCTGAATTGTATACCTGAAACACTGGATTTTATTAACCAATATCACCATTTTAAAAAAATTAAAAAATAAAATGTAGCTAAGGATCTACCCACACATCAACATCCAAAAACCATAATATGAATGGATGTATCATTTGTTGGATAGCCACTGCTTTCCTTTCCAAGAAATGAAATGGGAAACCTGACTAGAAGAGGAAGGAATAAACGGGAGAATGTCTACTTGACAGTTGTGCTGGCAGGACCTGTTCCCTCCTGGGCTTTAGCACCTCAAGATTTAGCAAGCAGCAATTACACAACTGGTAAAAAGGATAGGTCATTCATTGTTTTTTAAACTTTTGTCAATGTTCCTCTTCACACATTTTCACTATATTTAATGAAAATGTTATTTAAGATTTACTTTAGAGGTCATAGTATTAAAAATCAAATAAATAAATTTCCAAGAGAGAACACATTTACAAAGAGTAAATCATTTAGTTCTCAACACAAATGCAACTTGGCCCCGGGTCCCGCCCACTTCCTCCCCACTATACCATTTTCAAAGAGGCCGTGCCTGCCTTCGCTGACTGCTATCTAGCGGTGCCAGGTTGTGACACTACCACATACCAGCTTCGCGTCTCCCATTTCAAGCGGTTTGCGGCAAAAATTATAATCAGCGTCCAAAGGCCACAAGTCATAAGGTCGCTCAGGAGCAATCTTAATTTACACTGTGGAGTTCTAGTACAAAAGTGCTTTGAAACAGTTTAGACGTGGCGAGTGCCAAGGGCACACGGCACCCAGGCAGCACCGCCTCCAGCCGCAGGCCGCCGCGGCCCGGCCCGCACTTGCGCACTCAGGGCCACGGGTGGGCGCCCGGCCCCGCCCCTCGGAGGCGCCCGGCTCCCTGACGAGAACCCGGCGTAGAG
>NW_011898772.1:5465-5804 GCF_000151845.1 Pteropus vampyrus | reverse complement strand
GAAACCAAAACTCAATGAGGGTAAGTCACACTGTCACACTGTAAGGCAGTTGCAGAGCCCAGCCTGGACCCCAGGACTCCCATTCCTGGGCTTAGGCACCCTGTCTACATGGCTCACTGATCATAGGGAGGCCAGCTGTTGTGAGAAGCACCAGATACACAGTGCAGTGTCTTCCAGGAAGAACAGCCAAGCCTTGGGTGGACAAGATAGAGCAAGCACTACAGCATAGCTGTGTTTTACGTGGCTTTGGAGTACATCCTATGATTTTAAATACTTACAGTGGATTTGGCTTCCAGATAGTGTCAGGTTGATCCTCCCTGAAAAGGGTATGCATTTCTT